>NC_043714.1:13102207-13139116 GCF_006229205.1 Suricata suricatta | reverse complement strand
ACCTCCACTGAAGAGATATTTAGTTAGTTGTGCTATTGAGACAATCTGTGATCACATCTCATTGAGAGAAAACACTTTTCGCCACACACTGACAGACCAAAGAGGAAGAGAAGGCAGGTGCTCTGAAGAAAACTTAAACAAGAAAAAAAATTACCAATTTTGAAAAGATAAAAGTGTTTTGTTTTGTTTTTTCCAAAGGAATACTGCACCCATTTCACTTAATATTAGAAATCCAGGTAAAAGGCACTGGGATGTACTCCTCGCCGTGAAGAGACTCCTCGACTACATCTGCCATCTGAGTCTACTATTGCAGTCGGCCTGCTCGCTGAGTGAGTGACCCTTCTAGCATAGAAACCTAATGGAAATTAAACAAGTTTGAATCCACGTATAATGGAACTAGTTTTATAAAAATATTCAGAGTTGCTAATAAAGCACCAAGAAAAAGAGAGCCTCAGAGAGAGGACTCGGACCCTTTCTACAAGGTCAACCCCTTTACAGTTTTGTCTCATAGGACCTCCAGAGTGACAACAGTCATCTTTGACATGTCCTACCTATATAATCTTAGGAATATAGAACATTGCTGTGGTGACTATACCCAAATGCCAATTTTCATTATAAATAGTTAAGAGACATGTTACAAGATTTCATGGCTTACTCTTAAAAAGGTAAAATAGGTGCAATTTTCCTTTAAGAAAGTCTTTTATTCTGTAACACACCACTAATATTTTGATGTTCCCTTCAGTAAACACTGACATTAACTACACTGGGACTACCAAAGAACCGTGAAGTAGCTACAATTATCTACAAATACTGTATTTTTTTCACTTGAATACAGTATTTGTACATTTAAGAAAACATTGTACAAAAAAACTATATAAATGAAAGCCTCAAAGAAATACCTGTCACTAAATTTTTGAACTGAAGTGACCAAAGACCATTGTAAATGAAAACATTTCTAAACATGATGTAAACACAAGTGGAGTAATGCAAAACATCAAGGTATTCAAATCTACTATATTGCTATTTTCACCCTTAATGTATCTTTCTACAGTTTTCTCCTTTTGGAACAGTAATATAAGGGGCAGTACATTATCTTCATAACCTTATGCCATCAAATCAGTTAATACAGATGCTTGACACATTTAATTATACAAAATCAATTTGTTTCAAGTTACAAAATTAATGTTGATATGTAATTAATGAAAAAAATAAGATGTTAAAAAGATAACTATAAGAATACCCAGATATATGCTGTATTCCCATTTATATAGATCTGATCAATAAAACATCAACACAGTCACTTAGATACTGATTTAATCCATGGATCAAGGCCATATTTTCAAGGTATTTTAAGGATGCCAGGACACTGCAAAAGCTGGAGAAAAGAGCTGAGGAACAGTATATGCTTGCTAAACAAGAACTATTGTTTATTTAGCTAGTGAATACCCAGAGTAATAAATTTTTACTTCATGATCGCAATCAGGCTCGCAAACACCCAGAAATAGGAATTAAGGGTTTTAAATGTAGTTATAAAGGTCATAAAAAGTCTGATTAGACTGAGGTACATTTACTCAAAATTTTGAGATTCAGTAAGTGGTAGCAAACAAAATAATTCCTCAGACAAATGCACATTTTTCAGTATACATATTATTGGGGGAAGGAGGGGAGAAGAATGTGCATTAACTGGTGAAGTCCACCAAGCTGCATATCAATATTCTGTTACACCAAACAGTTTGAAGACAAGGGAAATGTTCTAATATAATTTCAGATTATGTTTCATTTGGCTAAAATAGAGCTTAAGGTTGCTTTGCCATATTAAAAGTTTACTACAATAATTTTTCACATAAACATTTAGACTTGAACTCCAGGACTAAATATGGCATGATTATTTTGCTTTCAATCTGTCAAATAGCTAAAAATTGACAATTTAAAAACTACAACAAAGAAAAAGTGGAAGCAGTGTGACTCTTACATCATTGAACCACTTCTAATGGTTAACTGTTAGTATTTAACAAACTCAGAGAGTTAATGAATCCTTGCATTCATTCAGTCTTCTGTGCCTCAGCTAAGATGCATAATTACAAAAGACAGCAGATACTGGTAAAAGCTTCAGGACAGAAAGTGCTTGACGAAGTTACAGTCCTCAAGTGTGTTTGGTGAGAGTATAAGGGCAGACGCGCTGATGAAAACCACTACGAGAAGAGTCAGTTCTGTGTTAGAGTTCAAAGATGTCACCTTAAGCAGAAAAAAAGCTTTAATAACGTCGTCTTTGACTGATTAGGCATTTCCAGAGTCTACATCATTAGTGTTGTGATTCTAACAGGACATCTTCATACGGTTATTGTTTGTTTCTATTTCTCTCCTGAAAGAAAAGCACAGAGAAGTTTAATAAAATACTACCATCATTTAAAGTCTGAAATTATTTGCACCATAGTAAAAAGGTATTCAAATACCAATTCGAGTAACTAAAAAAGGTTTACTAGTACCTATACACACTACTGAGGGATGATTACCACAAAACATTTTGAAACAAAGAATCTCAAACAAAAGACCCTCATCAGGAAGAGCGGACGGCCTCCTCCACAGCCCTATTTTCCCAGGAGATTTCGTTTAAGGTGAGAATAGGAATGTCTTTCCAGCTTTTTCAACTAATTTTTAATGGTGAGTATCAAAAAGACTAAACGGCCTCTGTGGCAATTTGAAAACTATTGGTTAAGGTAGGATTAGGAGGTAAAGATTTGCATTAAAATGCACTAAAATTGCATTAAATTAAGAATTTACTGCTAATTAAAAAATGCTCTGAATCATAAACTTTCTCCATATCATATTCTCATACTCATCATATTGTAACCTTTTTAAGAAATCTTAATATTTATTATGAACTATTATTTCCTTTCGGAAGGTGGAAACCCTTGAACAATAAACTGAGGGCTGTTTCCGTGTTTATTATCCCAACACGTATCTTCAGTATTTCTGTGGGGAAAAAAAGGACGGCCAGCAGTGTGCGTGCCTATGAGATGAATGCATCACGTAGTTGGTCTGCACCATCTCTTGTAACTCAGTTCTCAAGCTTTAACATTAGAATAATCTATAAAACTTTTGGAAACACAGACTACTGGGCCTCAAGTGTGTGAAGCTGAACCTATGAGTTTGTAGTTCTAACATGTTCACAGGGTAGCCACACATTTCTGGTCCTGAGAATACACTTTGAAAAAGACCTGTGTTTAAACACTAATATTATAAGACTCATCTTTTTAAAGTTTTCACTATTTTCATTTTATTTATTTATTTAGAGTAATAAATATGCTCTATAATATGAACCTACTTAGCAAATGGTCTATAATATGAATTTATTTCGCAAATGGTCATTAGTTTCCAATCCTGTGACAGCATCAGAAAACTGTATTTTAAATTCCAAAGAGAACTTTAAAAGTTGTTACTAAATTCCTTTCTTTTGCTTTTAATATATTTCTAGAACTTGAATAACAGTATTTCATACAAAAAGCTAAAAAATAAATGTCCTCCTACATAGTAGCTACAAATAAAATCATTTCATACACACATTTTCAGTGAGATACCTTAAAATTAAATAAAACTTGCCACGCCTAGGTGGCTCAGTCGGTTAAGCATCCGACCACGATCTCAACGGTTCATGGGTTCAAGCCCCGGATCAGGCTCTGTGCTGATAGTTCGGAGCCTGGAGCCTGGAGCCTGCTTTGGATTCTGTGTCTCCCTCTCCCTCTGCCCCTCCCCCACTTGTGGCCTATTTATGTCTCTCAAAAATAAATAAAAATGTTAAAAATAAACAAAATAAAAGCAGACATAGAGCTAGCTAATTAATCGCATCTATAAAGGATAAACAAAAATAAAACTCCCAACAACATGAAGGAAAAAAGAAAAAGACCAAAAAAGAGAATATAGTACCAGGAAGTTGTAGTCTAATTTTAAACAAGTCCTAAAACTTTTTAAAAAATAGCCTAAAAAATAAAATAAAATAAAATAAAATAAAAAATAGCCTAATCATAAAGTTCAGTTCTAAACTAAAGAAAACAAATAGATTTGTCTGAAAAATTCTGAAGCCTGTTTTAATTAGCCAGATATAAAAGCTACAGAAATTCATCAACTTCAAGAAGAACCTTGAAAACTACAGAAAAAAAATTCCACTATTTAAGGATAAGTTGGACAAAGAGAAATTTAACTCAAGGGAGGTGATCAGCTATATCAATAAGGATCATGTATTATTTTAATAGAAGTCAAAGATACTATTTCAGTTTGAACTGTAATTAACTATGCATTTAATGGAATCAAATTTAAAATATATAAATTACATATGTATTACAATAAATGCATATATGTAATGATTATCTATCTCAGTGGATAGGGAAAGAGGAAAAAAAACATATCAATACAACAGGACAGAAGGGTTGGAGAGAGCGAGCCTGAATGATCTGGATTTAATTAGAAAGTACAAAATAAGACAGCAGAAATATACATTTATATCACTCATCAAAAAAATGTATGTTCGTCAATGAAAACATAAATAACAGTTCAGATTTTCAAATATCCAGTTATACATGATTGACAAGAAAACAACCTAAAACGTAAGGACACAAAGTTAAACATAATGAAAAGACATGACAACGCAAACCAAATAAAGACTGATACAACTATATTAACACCAGACAAAAGGAATTTGAAGGCAAAAACCATGGTTGGGAGATAAAATGGTCAATATACATACTAAATAACAGACATTTTAAAAATAAGCTGCAATAATATTAAACTAAAAAAACAACTTTACATACATTAAAAGTTGTCAGAATTATAAGGAAAATTTGACACGTTTCTCATGACAGCAAAAGATTTTAACACATTTCTCTAAGTAATTGGTAAAGGAGATACGTTAGTAAAAATACAGAGTGGATATACATAGTACAAAAAAAAAAAAGAACCAATTATAAGGTGCATATTGAACAGAAGTCACAGAAGGGGACTACATTCCAGACCAGAAAGCAAATCTCAATAAATACCAAGGTCCATGTGTCACACCATCACATTTTCTAGTATCAGTTTTGAAGCAAAACAGATAACAACTTAAAAAAGCCTTACCCTCGTTTGGAAATTCTAAAACACACTTCTAAAAAATCTCCCAAAAAAATCATAATGGAAATTCAAAGATTTTTATATCAGTACAATGAAAATGCTAAGTCCCACCAAACACTTAAAGTTTACACGTGTAGAACTTAAAAAAAGAGAAAAAGTCTGAAAAGTAATGAGCTCATCATCAAACTCAATCTGTTAGAAAATGAGTAATAAACCCTCAAAAGTAGAAGGAATAAAAAAGGACAGCAGCAGAAAATAATGAGACAGAAAGCAAGAATAAAGAGAACCAGAGAGAATAAAAATTGGTGTTTGGCAGGGGAAATCTGTTAACGTCTGGGAGAAAAAAACCCTAACAATAGACAAATCTCTGGAAAGACTGATTTAAAAAGAAGACACATTAATATCAAAAGACTGATACAATTAAAAAATAACAATACCATTAATGCCAATATGCAAAAAAAAAAAAAAAAGCTTAAGACAAAACTTCCTTAAAATGATTTATACACATACAATTTACCAAACTAAACTCAAGAGTAAATAGAAAACCTGAAGGGACTTGTAATAAAGAACTTTAATCAACAATTAAAAATCTACCCCAAACAAAAATCCACCAGGCTCACAAGTGTGTGTGTGTGTGTGTGTGACCTGTACATCCAACATGGGGCTTGAACTCACAACCCTAAGAGCCACATGCTCTTGACTTGACTGAGCCAGCCAGATGCCCCCAAGCTTTCATGGTTTTAGATGTGCCTTTAATTAATTGTCCCAGAACTGATAACTCTAAACCTACACCAACTATTCCAGAGACCAAAAAAGGAGGGAGTATCTCCTGACGTATTTTGAGGTTAGCAATACTTTGATGCTAACAGTGTCAAGAAAAGCATGAAAAAATTAACAGTCCAGTCTCGCTTGTCTCACGAGGATCTCCTAACAGCTGTTTTGCTGTCAACAGACTGTAGAGGAGCAAAGGTGAGAATGGGAAAGCCAAAAAGGCGAGCACAGTAATAACTCAGTACAACAAGAGCTCAGGCTGGGCTGCAAGATGCAGGGCTAGTGAAGAGCTTGGATTCCAGATACGTTTTGAAAGCAGAGCCAACAAGAGTTACTTACTGATAGACTGATTAGACAAAGAGTGAGAAAGAGAAGTTTCACAAACGAGTCCAGCATTACTGGCCTCAACAACTGGAAGGGCAGTGGTGTCCTGTACGGGGAGAAGGTCTGGGGCAGGCAAAGAGAGAGCATTGGAGTCAATTTAAGATGATTAGACAGACAACTGTGAAAAGCTGTCCAACAGGCAACTGGAGACCTAAGTCTGGAGTTAAGAAGAAAGGGCCAGGATGGGTATACAGATTTGGAAGTCCTTAGAATGGTAAATGTCCACCAACAAAACTCAGGTCTTCCTGATATGGTCAACATCTCCTCAGCTTTAAGACAACAAAACAAACAAACAAACAAAACCCCCACATTTATATTAAATAGATCTAGAATTGCACCTGACATGGTTAATATTAAACAAATATTTAAATATAAAGAGAACATCTACCGGCATGCTATCAGCTAGAAACCACTAGAAATATGAGACTAAGCAATGCCGAGCTATCAGTGAGAAGTTCTAGTGTTAGAATTCTAAGTGAGATACCTATCACACAGCTGATATCATAACCTGCAGGCAGTGGTGTGCTGTTGCAAAGTAACACGGGGAGAAAGGAAACCAGAATCATTCAAAAGGAGCCATGGTCCAGTCCACCCAAAGGACTATGTCTTCAGTGATAGTTCAGAAGAAGGCACTTTGGGGCTGCTGGGTGGCTCAGTCAGTTAAGCGTCCGACTTCCAGCTTCGGCTCAGGTCATGATCTCGCAGTTCGTGGGTTCGAGCCCCGCATCCGGCTCTGTGCTGACAGCTAGCTCAGAGCCTGGAGCCTGCTCCAGATTCTGTGTCTCCCTCTCTCTCTGACCCTCCCCTGCTCATGCTATCTCTCTCTGTCTCTCAAAAATAAATAAAAAGCATTAAAAATAATAATATTAATTTAAAAAAAAGGCACTTTAAACACACACACTGTTTAGGACACAATTCCAAAGTGACTCACAGCATTTTTATCTTTAATGGTTGACAATTCAAACAATAAGCTGTACAGGAGCTCCTCCTCCACTTCTTTTCCACTAACAGGGCTAGACCTCAGGCAGATTCAGAGATGAGAGGGCTGTAGAGTCTGGTGGAGGGGCTTCCTACCTACCTGGAGCTGAGCAGACACTGGAGACCAGTATATGATTCTAAGGTCAAGATCCAGAAGTTGGCATGTGGAGATAACCTCCAGGAGGAAGTTTACTTGCCAACCTATGTCTTTCTGACAAGTTTAATGGATGAGCTAAAAAGACTTTTCTACCTAGGAAATAGCTGGGAACCAAGTTTGTTCAGTTTCCTAAGAGAGGCCATCACCTTACCCTTAACCTTAGGGATAAATGACTTATTTCCTTTTAATCACTGGTAGGCTTATCACTATTAGCAATATTTCAGTAACCAGACCTGAGATTCAAAAAGCCACAAGGGAAAAAGTAAATGTGTATCTAAGAAGCCATACCATCCAAAAAGAAAATGAGAAAAAGCACTAGGAACGCAAGTAGAATAACCCAGAACTGCAGCAGGAGCCAGTGAATACCTGGAAGGAAATAAAAGAAAAAGCAGGCGGGCACTTGAGATCCAAATGCAGAAAGACAAACACCTTTGTCTAAAGCTTAAAAATCTAATTTTCAAACTAAGTATTTCAGTAGATGAACTAAAGAGGAAAATCGTCACTGACTCATTTAGAAGGTAGAATAGTAAGTCCAAGAAAACCTCAAATTACAAATTAGAAAAAAGCTGGAAATACATCTAAGACAAAGGAATATTCTAAAAGAAAAAGAATATGAGCTAAATAAACAACAACAAAAAAAATCACAAATTCTTTAATACTCTTTCCTGCATGAGGTGGGGCTTACTCTTCCTTCTTTAAAGTGTGGGGCTACAAATGTCCATCAACTGATGAACGGATAAAGAGGTCTCTCTCTCTCTCTCTCTCACACACACACACACACACACACAAATGGAATACTAGCCATCAAAACAAATGAAATCTTACCATTTGCAACGATGTGGATGGAGCCAGAATGTACTATGCTAAGCGAAATGAGTGAGAGAAAGACAAAGATATGGTTTCACTCACATGTGTAATTAAAAAAATAAAACATACGGGAAGGAGAAGAGCAGTAAACAAGAGACTCTCACCGACAGAGAACAACTACGGGTTGATGGAGGGAGAAGGGTGGGAGATGGCCAGATGGGGGACAGGTATAAAGGAGGGCACTTGTGATGAGCGCTGCATGTTGTATGTAAGTGATTAATCACTGAATTCTACTCCTGAAACCAATACTGCACTGTATGTGAATTAAAATTTAAATTTAAATAATTAAATAAAATGTGGCATACTGACTTGCTTCTAAGAACAGAGTATGCAAAAGGATTTGAAATAATAAGCTTCTGACCTGCACTGTCCCAAAAACATGATCGATCATTCTGCAGTAAGAAGGGAAAAGGCAAAAAATATAATAGACCACTTCTGCACTGTAATATAAATTCAAAATTTTTAAAGTGGGGGAAAGTAACAATTATGCTTTGGAGGCTCTGTTTTGGGAAACCAAATCTTTTATATTTTTAATGTTTCCATGTAAGTGAGACTTCTTGATCCCCTGAATGACCACACTAGAATAAAAAAGTGCTTTAAAAGATTACAGTGCCCAAGTTTGCATTTAGAAAATAAAGAAGTATTTCAGGTTTGAAAAAATATATGTAGTCTAATAATTTATAATCAATTCACCTGTACCAACCAAATATCAAGTAATCTCAAAGTGTACTATAAAATGGGAAAGTTAGGAGTGAGTTCAAATAGTGAAAAATGGTGGCCAAGTCATAACATATGTTAGTTTAGGGACAAATGAGAATAAGAACATGATTCTAAGAAGTCTTAGAACTAATTCACGTTTTTGAGCATGACTTAATTTCAGCAAAATAACATCTCTCATTACACTACAGACAATGTGACTATTAAGCAGAAAAATCCTAAGGATATTCTATTAGAACTACTAGAACTAATAGGTGAGTTTACAAACGTCACAAGATACAAAATATTTCTATAAACCAGCAACAAACTGAAAAGTGAAACTGAAAGTACCAACTACATTAAAAAATAAAAAATACCAAAATTGAATTTAAAAATATATATATAATAAATTCATCTGGAGACACATAGGGCCTCAATACTGAAAAATTAAAATTTCACTGAGAGAAATTATGTTTGTCTGTTCAAGGAGATTGAATTCCACAAAGAAAGGCTATTTGTCTTTAGTGGCTTACGCTTAATATTTATCTGCTGGAATGAATAACGGATCTCAGTTAAAACAAACAAACAAACAAACAAACAAACAGGATCTAAAAAATGGTGATCTAGGTTGACCAGAATACAAGATGTACAAGATGTGTGCTAGAAGATTCCTCACACAAAATGGCTGATCTGAGGACCCAGGAACAGAGGCTCTTAGAGCCAAATAAAGGAATCCACATGCAGTTCTATTTTGGAATCAGAGTTTGGTCTGTTTACAATAAAATGAAAAAAAAAATAAAATTAGTACATTCCAGACTTTTAATTCAAAAGTGGAATTGTTAACTAGTAGCTTTTTTATTCCTTAGTTATATTATATAGTCTATTATCTTTTTTCCATTCACTTTTGTTATTTCAAAAGCAAAAGAGAACACACCAATAGAGAATGTGTAATGTCTAAGAGCTGAAATATCTTTCTATAAATTCAAAGCTTTCTGTCAAGAGTCAGGTCAGCTTCACTCAGAAATTAGAGTATACTATAGTAAGTAAATTTCTAAATTAAGAAATTGCACATCAAAATTTTAAAATAAATCATTAAGTAAACAGGAAAGACAACTCAACAATTTCCTTAAACTTAAATAAGATAATTCCTTTCACCTAAATACATATGTTCATACAGTAATCATGTACTTGCTGCTGAAGAAAACTAATTGAAATACCTATCAAAAATAATGATGACTGTTCATACTGAAGTAGGTAGAAAAGAAATATGCCCCAAAGATGTAGAATTAACCCAGTAAACTATAGATAGTTCATTTACTAAACCTCTAAAAGTCTGTATCAGCACTGAAACAAAATACAGCCACTACTAACTCTCCGATGGAGCAATAACATTAATCTGGGGGAAAAATGAAAACAAATCAGTACCATAAAACATTAATCAGAGCACATCATTTCCCCAACTCTGGTTTACAGAGTATTTACCAAATTCAAAAGAGAATTACTATACTTAAAACTGTATCATCTTGACTTAGACAAAAATATCACTCAATGTTTTATCAGAATTACTCATTTAAATATGTAATAAAGTGTATAGTACTAGGGTGCCTAGCTGGCTCTGTCAGTAGACATGTGATTCAATCTCAGGGTCGTGAATTCAAGCCCCACATTGGGCATGGGGACTAATTAAAAACAGAAAAAAGTTGATGGTATCCAGTGTGACACATCTTGTGTTAAAAATTATTTTCCAAAGAAACATTATGCTTCAAATTTTACAGTAAAGATCACAGGAAAAGCACGATTTTATGTACTGAATTTGTTTCTGTTAATCATAACTCAATCAGAGTAAAAGAAGTCCATCCATAAAGTTTACCGAAAGGTAGGTGAGCACAGACTTCGACTAATTCTTGATCTTATCTATACAAATATACTCAGAACATTATTTTTTGTTTTTTTCTATTTTCCAATTAAACTAGCTTTATCATTAGAATATATAAAAATAGCAGGTTAAAGTACAAAGTAAGCTCCCATACCTGCCTCTAGCCCCTTCCAGTCTGAGTTCCTCCTAATGGGTTGCCTCGATAACTTTAAGCAGCACACTAACACATAGACTTGTTTTTTCAATGCAGACACTTATCAATTCCCATTGTATATGGTAAGTAATTTATCACAGGGAATATGTTATATTCTCCTTCTCTTCCCCCCACCCTTATACTAGAAGCCATACTATCTTTTTAGTTTTACTGTCTTTATGACTTTAAATAATGTGCTTAAGGCACAACTGCTTGACATATTACCTTTAAACAATTGTGTTACCTTCAGATGAGAAAAATAGTGCATTTATTTACCCTTCCTCAAAGCTTTCTCTCCTTCCATTCCATCTTATAACATTTTGTTCTAACTATAGTTAAATCTTTTATATACTACTGCCCATTACGACACATGGGAAAAACAATTGGCAGCATTTATTATGTAACTTGATCAAGTACGTATTTCCTAAATAAGAAAGTATAGCAATTTAAACCAATAAATACAAATTCAATGACAGCCAAACTTCCCCAAGGGAAAGAGATTCTTCAAAGTATTTACTCCTTCAACAAGTATTTAATCAGCTACTATGTGCCAGTCATTAGTTGCTAGGGATTCAGCAGAGAACAAAGTAAGTCCTGCTCTCACAGAGCTTATGTTCAGTGAACATAATTAGTTAGAAATTTTACTTTCTTTTAATTAGAATTTTATGTTCTTTTTAGCTTCCTTCACTTCTCCAAGGTCAGCGGTCCCCCACTGAGGGCTCATGTCACCCGTCAGGCCCCAAAGACCACAGTGGCGATGTTTATAGTCCTGAGACACACCACCTACAAGGAGGACCCACCTGATGCATGGAGTCCCTGCTGAGAGACTGTTCTAGGGTAACAGTTACTAGATGTGATCTTTCTTGAACACCTTTTTCATTCGGCTAAAAAAAAAAACCAAAACCTCTTCAGGTTACTTTCTCATGAAGGATCTGTGGCTACTCCTGTACACCTGAAATCTTTATTCCGCATGTCCCCTTCACTGATTTAATGGGACACTCACCTTAAGAAGAAAATTCTATATACCCCATTCCCCTCCAGTCTGAATAAGATTTTCCAGAGGAGTACCCAGAGTTGTAGATGGAAAAATTCTGATGATAGTCTGATTCTCCTTCCTTTCTAGTAGATAATTTGTCTTTTGCTCAGGAAGTTCAAGATTCTCTCTTTATCCTATCTTTAACTCTTTTCAATGTGAAGTAATCCTGCTAGTCACTCAGCTTGAGCCTATTCCTTCTGAAAACACACCACCTTTGGCTCTGGGCATTTCTCTCTAATCATTCTTCCCTTTGATGGTTTTTCCTATACTCTTTCAATGCTCCTTTAGAAAGACAGTAGGCGTGGCTTGTTTCCATCACTTGTTTTTACCTTTTATATTTTTCATCTCTATTACTCCACATACGGAAATTTCTTTGACTTGAAACTCAAATCAACTAGATCTCAAACAGGAGCATTTTATTATCGGCTTGCTCACTGTATTTTTTTTTTTTTTAACATTCGTGCTTCTCATTTCCAAGAACATTTTCTAGTTTTCTTTTCTTTCTACATATGAATCCGAACAACAAATCAAATTTTATTTTATATTTTAAATTATCTTCTGTCCCCTGAATTCTTTTAGTGAGTTTGTCCTCGTTGTTCTGTCATTAAGCTTGATTTTAATCAAATACACCTAAAGCATGTGTTAAAATAGAAGAATGAAGAACTAGGCAAATACTATGATAATTAGCACGGATTTCTCTTCCAGTTTTAAGTTTCACCAAAATCCCTTACTTTAAAAGAGAGAGCATGACTTTCTAAGTATTATATAACCTGAGAGGATGTCTGGCAGGCTTGTCCCTTGGGTGCTTTGCTGGCAAGATAACCTGGGGAATTCCTCTGTTGTCAAAATAACCAGAAAAAAACAAAAAAAAAGTCAATTAAAGACCCAGTGATGAGAAGATGGACTTAGCTTCTTAAAGTTCTTGTCTTTGACCACAAGTAGGCCTAAGAACTTAAAGAAAACCATGAACAACTGGAAAGAGAAATGAAAGAAAGTTACAGTAACCACAGACCCAAATGTAAAATTTAAAACTAAAAACTCCCTGAAAAAGCATAAGAAAAAAATCTTCCCAAACCAGGGGAAAGCAAAGATTTGAGGTCAGATTAGCATAAGCCTTCTAAAATTATTCCTAGAATTTAAAATTATTTTGGCTATTCTAGGTCCTCTACCAGTAGCCCAGATCTCTTACTAGAAAAAAGAAAGGACACTGACGATCAACTTATAATGGTATTGTGGTTATATATCCTTATCCTTAGGAAATATACATTATACTTTTGGTGGGATAAAAAGCTATGATATATGAAACTTACTCTCAAATTGTTCCAAAAAGCAAACAGCAAACAGGGAAGAATGCTAATAGGTGAATCTGGATAAAAGGCATGGGTGTATTTCACCTATTATTCTAATTGTTTTAAATAAATTAAAAAGTATTTCCAAATAAAAAGGAAAAAGATTCACACATACTGCTGCATGCAGCTATAGCTCAATCACTCCACGCTATCAGTACTGCATCCATATAGTTTGGCTATTTTCCTGATAATGAACACTTTAGGTTATTCCCCGTGTTTCACTATCATCTACATTCTTGTGTGTCTTCTGGTGTATTTAGGAAGTTTCTCTCAGGTGTGTAAATATGTGTGTGTGCGCACACACACACACACACAGGAAAACTGCTGAATTATAAAGTATTCTGAAATGTTCAGTTTTATTAAAAAAATACAAAATTACTTCCCCACATGGCTGCTTATCAATTTAATGGTCCTATCTCCAGCTGCAGAAGAGATTTTGTTGATCTACAGTCTCTCCAATACCTGATACTGCAAAATTTCTCAATTTCACCACATAAATGGATATAAAGATTTTCTCATTATACTTCTGATTTGCATAAGACTGAATATCTTTTCATATACTTATTAGCCATATTTGTTTCAATTCATCTTTTGCTCATTTTTCAACTGGGTTCATCTTTTTTTCTTAAACTGATTCACAGGAGTTCTTTCTACATTCTACATTCTTGATACTAATCTTTGGTCATTTATGTCCAAATTTCTCCTAGGGCCTCTATCCTCTTTAAAGCATCTTTTGATGAACAGATTTTTTTTTAAGTAGACTCCATGCTCAACGTGAGGCCTGAACTCATGACCCTGACATCAAGAACCACATGTGCTCAACTGGTGAGCCCCTTGATGAACAGATTTTAAACTGGTCAAATTTTATCAACCTTTTCTTTTATAATTAGTTCTATTATGTGCCTTAACAAATCCTACTTTACCCAAAGACAGAAGAATTTGCATCTGGGAAAATGTGATCTCCACATATCAGAAGCTTTGAAGAATTTCAGCAAAATACAAGACAGATAGGGTCATGTTAAAAGAGAACACTAAACAATGACTTGCAAATCCTTTTCTTTAAAAAAGAAAAAAGGTGTAACAAGTAAAAAAAAAATTCTAACAAAACACCACCAATCTGTCCTTTTTGATGGAGCCTAGGAGGACCTACAACAGAGAGGGAATACATCTTTTATGACTGAGTTGCCAAGAGTATTTAAAAGCAGTTATGCTGGACAGCTGAAGTGCAAGCACAAGCTTATCTAAGAGAAAATCTACACATGAAAATCTATACAATCTTCCTGGACAAGGGAGAACAGCAGTAGGAAGAAAACTGGGCAAGGACATGTGATATCCCAAATGCAATACAGTTAATAAACAGGGAAAACAGTTTCCCAGCATGGTTGTTTCAAACTCGAAGGAAAGTTAAATTTCACCCACTAGCATATCCATTGTACTGGCTCTCCCTTCTTACTCTTCACAGGCTGATGAATCAGCTGACTGGTAAAGTTAACAATCAACAGGAGTCTCTCATCCCCACATTTGCAGCAGGAAGAGAATGTGAAACCAACACTAAACATTAAAAAAAAAGAAAGGAAAAAAACAACAAAAACAACCCGGTTTTGGAGCAAATACCCGACCTGGATGATCCTCTTCCAAGTTCAATGATGACAGAAAAAAGTCAAAATGAGTCTTAAAGTATCGTTTCACAGAAGAGGCTACTAACAAAACTGTAATGAATCCAACTCAAAAGCTTCTGCACAGTGAAGGAAGTCATCAACAAACTAAAATGCAGTCTACTGAATGGGAAAAGAGATTTACAAATGACATATCCAATAAGGAGTTAAGGACCTGAATGGACATTTTTCCAAAAACAGATGGCTAACAGACAAAGAAAACATGATCAATATCACTAATCAGTAGGGAAATGCAAATCAAAACCACAATGAAATCTCACCTCACACCTGTCAGAATGGCTAGGATCAAAACAAGAAATAACCAGTACTGGCAACGGGCAGAGAAAAGGGAGCCATCACGCAGTGTTTGTGCGAGTGAGAACTGGTGTAGCCGCTGTGGAAAACAGTATGGAGGTGCTGCAAAAAATTAAAAATAGAAATACCATACAACCTAGTAATTTCACTTCTGGGTATTTACCCAGAGAAAACAAAACCACTAATTTAAAAATATACATAGAGCCCTAGGTTTACTGCTGCAATATTTATAATGGTAAAATATGCAAGCAATGCAAGTATCCATCAATGGATGAATGAAGGAAGATGTGGTGTGTGTATGTATATATATATATATATACACACACATACACACACAATGGGACATTACTTAGCCATAAAAAAATTTTTTTGCCATATGTGATAACATGGATGAACCTAGAAGGTATTATGTTATGTGAATTAAGTCAGAGAAAGACAAATAACTTGTGATTTCACTTATATGTGGAATCTAAAACTCAACAAGACAAGAGCGGAGGTTGGGAGGGTGGGGATGGGTGCAAGAGCTGAAGAGGATTAGAGGTACAAACTTCCCATTATACAGTAAGTACAGAACAATAGTGAACACTGTAATAACTTTGTATGGTGACAGACAGTAACTATACTTACAGTGGTGAGCATTCTGCAATGTATATAAATGTTGAAACACTAAGTTGTACATCTGAAAATAATACTGTATGTCACCTATACTTCAATATAAAAAGAAAAGAACTATACTGAGTCCAAATCATAGTTGCCAGAAGTTAGATATGGGGCAAGAATGTTAATAGAAAAGGATAGTACAAGATAATTTTCCCAGGATGATGAAATTCTTCTCTATCCTGATCATGGGTGGTAGTTATACAAATCTAAAAATGTGTTAAAATTCATGAAACTATACTCCCTCAAAAAGTGAATTATACTGTATAGTTTTTTTTAAACTTTTATCTTTTTTAATATTTATCTATTCTGAGAGAGAGAGAGAGAGAGAGAGAGAGAGAGAGAGAGAGAGAGAGAGAGCGCGCATGAGCAGGTGAGGGGGAGAGAGAAAGAGAGGGAGACAGAGAATCTCAAGCAGGCTCCAGGCTATCAGCCCGGAGCCCGATGCATCAAACTCAGGAACGTTGAGATCATGACCTGAGCAGAAATCAAGAGTCAGACCCTTAACTGATTCAGCCACCCAAATGCCCCTAAAAAAAACTTTTACAAAGGATACGTACACAAAGTTATAAGAGCTTTACTTAAGTTCTCCAAAAACTGGAAACAACTCAGTCTTTAAAGGATGGATGGATAAACAAACTGTGGTAAATCCACACAATGGTACGGTACTTAGGAATTATAAAGAATAAAGAATTGATACATAAAACAACATTGATATATTGCAAAGATACCATGCTAAGTGAAAGAAACTAGTCTTAAAAGATTACATACTATGTCATTTTGTTTATATGGCATTATGGAAAAAGCCTTATGGAGACAGGGAATGGAATAATCAAAGGGGGAGGGAAGCACTGGACTACAAGAAGGCAGCAAAAGGGAATTTGTAATTTTACTATAAGTAAATTTTAAAAAAAGGAAATAAGTTAAAAAGAGTATGGAAGGGGTGCCGGCGCAGCTCAGTCCATTAAGGGTCCAACTCTTGGTTTCAGCTCGGATCATGATCTCACAGTTCATGGGACAGTGTGAAGCCTGCTTAGGATTCTCTCTTTCCCTCTCTTTCTCTGCCTCTCCCCCACTCTCTCTCTCTCAAAATAAATAAACCTCAAAAAAAGGGATCAAGTAAGTTACATAAGATTGAACAACAACAAAAAGATTCAAAATAAACATGGCAAAGGTGGGTTACACATTATCAAAAGACTGGCAGTAAACCATGAAACAATTCGAATGTAAAATTTTTAAGTTTAAAAATTAAGTTTAAATCACTGTGGTATACGTGATTAAAAACACAATATGTTAACTGTCACAATTAATTCCTGAGACAACTATAAAAAAACAATAATAAGACTAGGACTAAATTTTAAGAGGGGGGAGGGAAGAAACGTAAAGGACATAAAAGGGTGACCGCTCCTCAGTGGTGGGAGAGAAAAAAAAATTGGTAAATATTTCCTTGCCAGGCATCTTTTTTCCCCTGAGCAACCTCATCCCACTTATGTGGAATCAACTATTTAAGAACAGAAAGCTCCCAAATTTGTGACTCCCATATCTAACTGCTTAATCACAGATTTCACAGTCCACACTTCTCAAAGATATCTTAAAATCAGCACCTCCTCAAAGGAAACCTGCACCCTACTGTTCATACCCCAAATCGGTTCTACTGATCTGTAATGGCAGTCACAATATGGCCATTTACTCACCTGCTAAGGTCAAAACTTCAGAAGCTACTTTTGACTTCCTTTCCCCTTCGTTCTCCCACATTTAACTGGAACCACTAGCACCAGAATCATCTAAGGTACCTATTAAAAATGTACACCACCAGGTCCCTTATGAAATACAGCTGTCCCCTAAATAACATGGGTTTAAGCTGTGTGAGTTCACATATAGTGAATTTTCCCTTAAATACAACACTGTAAATGTACTTTATCTTCCTAATGATTTTCTTAATACCGTTTTTTCTCTATTTTACTTTAAGACCACAGTATATAATTCATGTAACATACAAAATATGTGCTAATTGACTGTTTATGTTATCAGCAAGGCTTCCTGTAAACAGTAGGCTATCGGTGGTTAAGTTTTGGGTGAGTCAAAAGTTACACACAAATTTCCAACCATCTGGGTGTGGGGGTGGCACCCCTGACCTACACATTTGTTCAAGGGCCATCCATATATCAGATTTTCCTATAGTAGGTCTCAAGATCTTAAATTTCCAAGAAGCACCCCAATAATTTAAGTGGCTTAAGGTTTGCAAACTACTGTTCTAGAATTATTATTTCAATATGATTCACCAGTGAGGAATGTTCACTGAAAAAGTTCCTTTATCTGCAAAGACTAAGAAGCCACAGATATTTAAGTTCACACATAGAAACAAATTACTGATATTTTCTACATAAGAGCTTCCCATAGTAACCAATATAATTTATTACAAGAGCTTCTTAACTTGGGGCACTTGGACGGCTCTGTCAGTTGAGCATCCAACTCTTGATTTCAGCCCAGGTCATGATCCCAGGATCATGAGACTGAGCCCCACGTCAGGCTCCATGCTTAAGACTCTGTCTCTCTCTCCCTCAGCCCCCTGCTTGCATGCTCTCTCCCTAATCAATATTTAAAAAAAAAAAAAAAGCTTCTAACTTTATTCTTGCTGCACTTGAAATTTGAATGTACTGTCTATGGAAAAATCTGCTAGTTGTCTGTTACATCCATTCTCTTTCCCTCCTAAAAATAAAACCCCAAATTTCTTCTGTGGTTTGGAACAGAAAACATTCCCCAGCTGTCTTGCTCTGTGTGCCCTGGGATGAAATTCTGGCCTATATGATACAAGCAAAAACAGTGCATAACTTCAGGAAAGTCTCACAAGTTTCAGAAAGGGTCAATAACAGAATAAGAAATCAAATTCTTCAATCAAAATCTCAAAATCCATGCCTTCCCAACTCTAAACTGCCTTCCTAAAGTCACATTCTTACTATACTCTGTACAAGTGCTTAATTTAAGTGTACAAATTATGAAAATGTTTCAGGAATGAAGTGCCTGGATGGCTCAGTTGGGTAAGGGTCCAACTCTTGATTTTGGCTCAGGTCATGACTGATCTCTTGGTTGGTGAATGTGAGCCCCGTATCAGGCTCTGTGCCGCTCATGTGGAGCCTGCTTGAGATTCTTTCTTTCTCTCTCTCTCTCTCTCTCTCTCTCTCTCTCTCTCTCTCTCTCCCCTTCTTCTCACTCACCAGCTCACTCTCAAAATAAATAAACATTTTAAAAAATGGTTCAGGAAGGAGTTTCAGGGAAAAAAATCTGTTGTCTCACAAATACAAAATAAATTATATTCAAACATTTATTTAAAAGTTGCTTCAATGGGGTGCCTGGGTGGCTCAGTTGGTGAGCATCCGACTTCAGTTCAGGTCATGTCTCATGGTTCATGGGTTCGAGCCCCACATCAGGCTCTGCACTGACCACTAGCTCAGAGTCTGGAGCCTGCTTCAGATTCTGTGTCTCTTTCTCTCTCTGCCCCTCCCCTGTTCACGCTCTCTGTCTCTCAAAAATAAATAAATGTAAAAATAGTAATAATTTAGAAAATAAAAATAAGCGGCTTCAAAATCCTAACCACATTTTTACATAAAACCAATGTTTAAAATTACTGATTATAGAGTCCCTCACCAGATCCTAAGTCTGCTTAGTTACAAATGCAGAACTTTACTAGCCTTTGATATATACAACTCAATGATCTTTATCACCTGAGTATGAAGAACAGGAAAATTCAGAGTAAGGATGACACTTGGGAGAAAAGAGAAAAGAATTCCAATGTGCCACTGAGGCCCTCAGCAGTCTGCAGAGTTGTTTCCTGAACTAACCGGTTGGTTTCCTTCAGAATAACATTCCTAAACTCAATATGTAACATTAAAAGGCATTAAAGAATACGCATCCTGGGGAGCCTGGGTGGCTCAGTCAATTAAGCATCTGACTTCGGCTCAGGTCAGGATCTTACAGTTCATGGGTTTGAGCCCCCTCCATCGGGCTCTGTGCTGACAGCTCAGAGCCCGAAGCCGGCTTCAGATTCTGTTTCCCTCCCTCTCTCTCAAAAAACAAATAAACATTTAAAAAACAAAAAAATAATAAAAAAATAAAAAAGAATACCCATCCATACATACCACCCCAAGAAAAACACCCTACCCACAAAAATCACTGTACTCTTACCCTACGCATGGCTTCCTCCTCTTCTTGACGCTTTTCATAATGTGCAAAGTCATCAAAGATTGAGGTGGTATGCTTGAAAGTAGCAATTATTTTAAGCACTTGCTTAGCTTTTTCTAGGGGAACCTCTTGAGTGTCCCTTGAATTGGTAACTGGTTTGTTGTCATTATTTTCTAAGCGAATATGCCGTAATTGGTTATTGGGAACATCTTTGACAAAGATCCATTTAACTTCAAATTTGCCCTTCCACTTATCCTGAGACCAGACACCAGCATATGCATTATAGTCCACAACAGACTTCATTTCAGCCACTCCACAAAAATGTCCACTGCCATTCACACTGAAGAGTAAATAGAGTGGGCCTTTCCCATTCAGGGAACGGTAAGCTGCATCCAAACGCTTATTACCATGCTCAGTACTACACCAGATAGAGTACTTAATGGAACGGTGTATGTCATCCTCAGAATAGCTTTTAATTATAAACACACGTCCATTCTTCAGGTTCCAGTCAAAGTCTTTGGGATTGTAATTGTTTATGGCCTTTAGCTTTTCCAGCACTGGATGCACTTCTGCACTAGAAGGTGAAGCACTGACAGGAACAACACCTAAACCAAAGTTTTCACCGCCCACTCCATTGTTCTGGTTGAATCCAGCTCCCCTATTCCGAGGAGCTACCCAGCGAGTCTGCAGCTGTTGCGGTTGGGGCTGCACTTGGTGAGGCTGGGCCTGTGGTTGAGGTCCTTGTTGCTGCTGTGGTTGTGGTGGCTGAGGCTGCTGTTGAGGCAGTTGGCTTTGCACCAATGTTGGTGGTTGAATTAATGGCTGAGGCTGCTGGATTATAGTTTGAGGAGGCAGAACTGGTTGGGTTGGTGGAGCCTTTACCACTGACCCCTTTTCATCCCAAGTTCCAATATTCATGTTGTGTTTTATAGGAGGTGGTGGCACAGCAGAACCCCCAATTCCCACATTGCCCTTGGGTTTAAGTTTCGGTTGAGGTTTGGCAGGCTTTCTGGCAATGGCAGCCCAGGAGGTCGGCTTAGGCGCTGCGCTGCTGACTGGGGGCACACTATTGGTCGCAATGCTAGTCATACCACTGCTGCTCAAGGCTGTACCTACGGTTTTTGTCACTGCAGCTGTCAGGTCACCACCAATTTTCAGTCCAGTCATGCCTTGCTCAATACTGCTAATGCCAGGCACCTTACTCAAAGTATCATTGCCAAATCCAGCTTGTCCATCTGTAATAGCTCTCCCAAGAGAACTAGGTGGATAGCCATAACTGCTACTGTAAGCAGAACTCTGTGTTGATTGTCCCTGAGACCCACTTGTCCCCCATGTAGAGAAATCAGCATTACCAGGAAAAAAGTTAAATCCATGTTGACCAAGAAATGGAGGGGTGTTTCCTAATGCCCCAGGTTGACTAAACACCCCGTCTGGTATGTAATGATGTTCTCCATTGCTCATTTGTCCATAGGTCGTCAGATACGGCATAGGTTGGTCTCCCGCCGTGGACCAGGCTGCTTCCCCGAGAGAATATGGAAATCCAATGGATGGAGCATAGTAACTAGGCATGTATGGATCTGACATTGGTGGATAGCTGTTACTCTGGAAAACAAAAGATCATAATCAGGAGCGAAAGATCCTCTAAAGACGGAGGCGGGGCAGGGGGGGATTCTCGAAGATTAAAATCAAATAGCTTGAAATAAATGAAAAGCAGATATACCTGTTCCAGATTAAATTAAAATTTCAAATCCAATTTTACCAAGACAAAAATTTACTGATATTTTTATTTTAAAATATTTCTTAGAAAATCGCAGGGTTTTTTGAAGGGGGAGGAGGTAAGTAGGATGGGGATTATTTCTAAAAGTCAGATCCTCTAGCATAACTTAAAAATATCATTTCTACAAAAACTGATTCATAAACTCTGCAGACACAAACTGATCACTTACAGCCAACTTTATTTTAAACAGCTGATGTATCCAAAAACTTATATGCAAAGATTAAACAAATCTGGAGGCTATGCCAAATAATAGAGGAATTTTAGTATACCTATCTATATGATGGAATCCAATTTAGCAGTTACATTTTGTACTTTCATTAAGAAAAGATTAAAGAAGGATCGCCTGCGTGGCTCAGTCAGTTAAGCATTTGACTTCAGCCGGTTCAGGTCATGATCTCAGTTTGTGAGTTTGAGCCCCACATCGGACTCAGTGCTGACAGCCCAGAGCCTAGAGCTTGCCTTGGATTCTGTGCACCCTCCACCCATGCTCCTCCCCTGCTCGTGCTCTCTCTCTGTCTCTCAAAAATAAACATTAAAAATTTAAAAAAAGAAAAAAGAAATGCTTACACAAGATTATACCTATGGCATGTTCCAAACTTGCCTCTTTGTTTTGTCTTGCTCATTTTGAAAAAAAAAAAAAATCAAAACAAAATCCTTAGTATGGTTTCCTACTGGTGAGATAATAGATGCCTCTTTTTATACTCTTACTTGCAAATCTTACACAATAAATTATCACCTTCCTAATCAGAATTTTAATTTAGAAATAGTGAGTTCCTATAATTTTTTCCAGAATTACTGCAATTAAATCAATGTTAACTTTTGAATACTAACTAATCATTCAGTGATTTGCCAAAAAGAAAGCACCAAATTCTATTTAAAGAAAAAAACCTCAAATTTGTTACTAGCCAATGTAAAAAACAAAAATATTTTAAGGTTTTATTTTGAAACTGGTTTAAACCAAAAGCATGTCTGACAATAGATTTTCACTCTTTGGTTTAGGTATGATATTTTAAAGCAATGAACAGATCTTTAATGTATAGAATTAAGCAGAATCCAAGAATTAAGCTCATATCTAGTCAGGAAAACTAGAAGTCACCTTGCAAGGGTAAATACCATTCTGAAGGCTGATTGTTCACTTAGTTTATGTAGGCATTCTTATTCGAAGTTCCTGGGAGCAAAATATTTAACTTTTTTCTTTCTGTTATTCTCTTCCATTCAAAAAAGCATGTGACAGTAACATCACAGATACTACCTCGTATCCCTGTGAAAGTTTTTTAAAGGCCTAACATTGACAACTGACATATTTTATTATGAAGTTACTTGTGACACACCTTGCAGCTATTAAAATTGTCCACTATGAGAAAGTTAACTTAGTATTTGTCTTCTGCAATGATTCCAAGAAAACTGATGTAAAAATAAGAGAAGGGGGCCTGGGTGGCTCAGTTCGTTAAGCTTCTGACTCTGGATTTCTGCTCAGGTCATGGTCTCAGTTCATGAGTTCAAGCCCTGCATCAGGTTCTGCACTCACAGTGCAGAGCCTGCTTGGGATTCTCTCTCTTTCTCTCCCTCTCGCAGAGCCCGCTTGGGATTCTCTCACTCTTTCTCTCCCTCTCTCCTTCTCTCTGCCCTCCCCTGCTGTTCTCATTCTCTCTCTCAAAATAAATAAACATTAAAAAAATAACTCAAGACAAATAAAGGTTGCATTGAAATTACTAATTATGACAGATTTACTGAATATTTCCAGCAATGCTTGGTCTTACAAAAAACAACTCTGTCACTTAGTACTATTTAAAGAAAAAAGTGGCTTTTTAAATATACTTGATATAAGTGTACTTTACTATATTCAAAACTGGATATAAATGGGTTACTGCTTACTAGTTTAGTTGAATATATTCTTCAACTGTATTAGCTAATTATTAACTATATTTGAAAGTATATTCAAAGAATGCTCCCAATATTAGCATGAAGGAAATGAAGAACATCTTTGGAACCACAAAATACCGGCATCATCACAGAGACCAATACTGGAAATACTGCTATGTTTAATACAAGACAAATTTTGAGGAAAGCTCAAAATCACCAACAACGGTTTTCAAAGAAAAACTTCTTGAAAAACTCAGTAGTGATTATTAAACTTACCAGCCATGAAGATCACACACACTTGTGTGTGTGTGTAATCTGATCACTAAATTATTTGTTAAAAATAAAAGCAGTCATAGGGCTTCACATTGACAAGGACGCCCCTGTAATATAAAACTCCAAAAAGCTTAATAAAAATGAACAGGTCAGCCAATGTAACATACAAAATAAATTAAAATATTTTTTAAATTATCTTTTTTCAGTTTAAAGTTACTAAAACTATCCTTTTATTTATTACTTTATTACTTACTTCACCTAAGCACTTACTGAATGCTTGCTCTGAAAAATACGGATACATTCATTATAAAAGAGAACCTACAGTTAAAAAAACATAGAGCACTGGGAAGTGAGTAAATTCCACATTAGGGAAGGATCCTAGAGCTGTGCTGAATAGGAAGGTAATCAGTTTCAAAGTTTTAATTTAGAATGTTGGCACTAAAATGTGGACTCAGGAAGTCCTTACCTGGAGTGGAAAATCAGACTAGGTGGAAAGTTTTTAAAGTTTAACTCTTCATAATCGAGTTTTTTTGCAAAATTACACTTCTAACTTAGGTTGAATATTCTTATTTCACCATCACAGATGAGGAATTTTGCACAGTTACACACCAAGTTCTATTTCTCTGTAACCACAGTAATTCAGAGGTTAGCAAACCAAAGGCCAAAGAGTAAATAGGCCAAAGAGTCTCTAGTCGGTGTCAACACTGTCATCCTTTTTTTTTTTTTTTAAACAACCCTTTAAAAAGCTGCAAGCTTAGGGGTTTTCTTCAAAGAACACAGAGCACGGAGTGGATCTGATCCACTGGGCTATAATTTGTCCACCGTGTTTTAACTGATTGTCTTATCTGTACTAATTCCTAAAAAAAGAAAGCCAATTTTCTTCGGTGAATGGGGAAGCAAACTGCCAACTCTGTTACCTGCGGGACTGGAACGGGCCCAAACTTTTTTGGGTGTGGGGGCTTTTATTAGAGATCTTTTCCATTATTTTTTAATCATAATTTTTACCATTTCATCCCTAAATTACTGACTTTGTTAAAATGAAAGTTTAAATTACTTTAATATGTGCTCCATTAGTCACGACTGCCATCATACAGACAGCTCTGGCGAATAAGCAGACACACCGCTGTCCCGCACCTGAGGACAGAGCGGTCAGGGGTCACGGCCACGACCTGTACCCCTTCAGCGAGCCGGGTGAAGTGGCCTGTGTTCTGCAGTTTATCAAACAATACTAAGCATTTACTTCTCCCATTCTTTCAGCAGTTTTAGCTCCATGAAAGTACTTAACCAGATCCTAAATGCAAGGCTTCATTTTGGGTTCTACTAAGAAGGAAACTATGGGAAACTTTCAGAGTTTAAAAGTAAGATATGGTCAACTCATTTCAAATTAGTAGAGCTTCAACAGTAATATTGAAAAATATGTTCTGCTAAATTTAAGATAAATTTTTAATTGCTAGCTAAGTGGGATATCAATCAGAGGGATGTACCTTGGTAGTGAACAGGAACAAAAGTTCCCCTTACTGATGATGGAAAATAACTCAAAACTTACTTTCACCTTCTACTTCAAACCTGGTTATAACGAGACATAATCAACTTAACAGTTCAAATAATCACTTTAACAGTTTATTTATAATTTGGAAATTAGTCAGTGATAGTGAAATTTTATTATATTCTTTAATAAAGATATGCAACCTTTAAACCAAATGATGTGAAATGTTTGATGTTTCCCTCACAATCAAAAAACTATTTGGAAAGGGGAAAATAACAGTATGTCAATATACATGATGGCACAATCACTGGATATAATGAAACATACTTAGAGAAGAGATCCCCAGACCCTTTACCCACAGCATAAACTTAGACACACGATCTGGGGAGGCCATTTAACCTGAGGTTGAAGTGAAGCCAGGAGGTATCTGAACTCTAATCACAGCCCAGGTACTTATCAGCCATGTGAAAGTAGCCAAGTTACTTAAACTCTGAATTATTTTCTCATCTCTTAAAAATAAATTAAGATACAATGTCTAAAACACATTATTCAATCAACAATAGTTATATTTGTTACTACAACTTAACTTACCCCTTTAAGATGTAAATAAATCACCAAACACATGGTATCATTTCAGACCTAGTCCATCTCTTAACAGTATGAAAAGCTGGTATTGTGATGTTAGCCAAGGATGCAGACTCAGGGCTTTTAATCTTCTACTTTCTATGTCAGTGACTCTCAGATCATGTAATTTCTCTAACCCTGACTCTTTGTTGATGAAATGGGGGTAATACCTGCTGGTTTTATCAATTGTAAAGAATTTTAAAATCTATTTTATCAACTACAATAGGTTATATGGAAATAAAGTATGGGGTCTTTTACCTTTGGTTTTTTTTTTTAATTTGAAAAATAAAATACAGAAAAGATTAAAAGATCTTCCTTAAAATTTTTAAATCATTTCTAATTATTATTCCTTAGCCTTATGAAATAGATCAATTGGTTTTCTGGTATCTCAAAGAAAATTTGAACAAATTCCTGATTCCTGCTGACTTGAGACATTTTAATACAACTTGATTATAACTGGTCTTTCACTTATAGCAACTGAAGATCCAGTTGAACTTTCCTTTCAAGAAAGAAGATATATAAATATCTCATAAGTTCAATTAAAATGGAAAAGGCACAATTCACCAATAAAAGTACTTCTGTAAAAAGAAAAATAAAAACTGTTCTCCATGAAGGACCTGAGATACTTCAAACTCCAGAAATCACTTCTCAATTAAAAAGTTAAGCGAAGGGGCCCCTGGGTGGCTCTGCTGGCTAAGCGTCTGACTCTTGATTTCCACTCAGGTCATGCCCTCAAGGGTCATGAGTATGGAACCTGCTTGAGATTCTCTCTCCCTCTGTCTGCCCCCCACTTCCCACTCACTCGTTCTCAAAATACACATTAAAAAATAAAGTTTGGCATGCTTTTAATGCTTATGTGTATTTTCTCCTAATACTTTAAAAAATATTGTGCTTTTCAAAAAATATACTTTACACTTACCTAAACATTAGGATGCCACAAAAAATGTATTATACATGGTACCCAGTTAACCTAAACATTTCATCAGCTGTAATTCTTCGTTCCTTAATTCTAGCAGATAATCCAATCCATTCACTCAATACTTATGAAATGTCTACTATGTGCTAGATACAATGCCCGTCACTGGAGACGAAAAGATGAACATGTCTCTAGCCTGGACCACTTCCCAGGTCTAGTGGGGAAGACACATATACCCTGCAACTTGATAGGTGCTGTAATGGAAGTACAAACAAAGCAAAACTTTCTGGGGGAATGAGAAAAGAATTCTTGAAGGGATAACATGAATCTGGGTTATGTCTGTGTATAACTCATATATACAAATACAAAAATAAATCATGAAGAAGATATTCAGAAAATATTTATTTTTTCAGAAAATAATGAGTCTTATTTCCCCAAGCAAATTAGATGGGAAAAGTTGACCAAAGATGAGACAGGGAGGGAAACGGAGCAATTTTAAGGCCATTCATATGATAACCATGGCCACTGTTGTGAAGCTGCGGCTCCTCTTTACCATGGCAGAGACACAGTCAGGCGTGGACTTTAAGAGGACTGCTGAGTGGCAACACAGAATTACTAGTTAGAAAATCATTCCAACAGGCAAAGATAATGAAGACTTTAAGGGCAGTGATGGCAGGGACAGAATATAACAAAATTCAAACTATTTTTTACTTTCTCACTCTCCATGCCACTTCTCTGAGAAACCTTGTTAGGAATTTACTTCCCCACATATACAAGCAGACAAACTCAAACTTCATTTCTCCAATTTATTCTTCAAATTTGTATGCATAAATTCCGTGGCATCTTTAACAAAACCAGTTAAACCTGAATTTTCCAATCAACTTAGTCATCAGATTATTCTGAGGAACTTTAGAATACTAATTTTAAGACCTGAAGGACAAACATTTACTTTCTAAATTACTATAAAAATTATCCCTTAAGAAACTGAGCACTAGAAAACAGAATAGTCTAACACAAAAGGCCAACAACTGTGTATCCCTAGGTTTGATATGAATTAGATCTAAGTATACAAAACAATTTAAATCATTAGCCAAAAACATTTTCCACTTTTCTATACAAAAGATTCATTTTTGTTACTTACAATATTATAATATTATAGTCAGGTGAAGGGATTAATTTAAGACATATTACATATCTAACTGCAAAAATTTTTAAACAATTATTCAGCTAGATCAGTACAAGGAAATATAAATGCTTGCATAACTTCAATCTGTAAATAATTACTTGAGATATTTTACCAATAATTCCAGTTTTTATTATCCTGCTTTAAAAGGTCAATTTGAAAAAATTTCCTTTTACCTAGGTGTTATTATGAGTAACTTAAATTCTTATACTACTAAGATTAAAATCTTGTAGCTCCTAAGATTTCAGATAATTTTCCATTTTTATCTCTAATAAACCCAGTTTTCAATATTCCAGTGTTAGCATTCTTTAAAAGGTAAATGTATGCCCTGATTACAGATCATTATTTTTAGTATTATAGAAACATAATTGCTAAAACCTGTTCATTAGTACTGACTAGGAGAGGGAGGATAATATAACCTTACTGGCATCAAATCTTAAAGCTTCTCTTTAAACGGCATATGAATATACATTCAAATTATAATAACGATTTAATACAAAGCATAAACCTTCTATGTAAGCACCACATTAAAACAAATCTTTTATAGATATTTTTGTCCCAACATAGGGAAATTCTTATGAGTTATGAAACAAATTAAAAATTGGGTTCACTAAATAAATGCCTTTAATTCTTAAAAAAAATCATTGTTTTCTGAAACTTTGAAGGTTCTTTTTTTTTTTACAAGTGCAATTTTAGGCAGAATTCCAATACATAAAACAGACAAAAAGAAGGGCACAGCTCCAGTTGCTGCCCAGGTGGGATCAAGGGTACCCTCCCCAGGCTTTCCCTAGGCAGACCTGAAGCACCTCTGTGGAATGCCGGAAAACCCATCCTCTAAGCCCGTGACAAATAAATTAAACAATGTCTGTTACCAAATAAAACAAAAGAAGTCTTACTCGTTGCAATTCTCAAACATTTAAATTCCATTAAAATTCCTTGAAAAGAGAGAGATTGAACAAGTCAGAGGATCTTCATAACTATATCCTTGTCTTAGAAATCATTTTATTATAATTGAGTACAAAATCAAGTAGCAAAAAATTCAAATATTTAAATTCAAAACAATATCCCAAACTCATCTGATCACGAAGGCCTTTTTGAGAAAATATCTACTATACTTCATAGTATCAGATTTTCTCAAAATAAGTTGGCAAACTCAAAAACAGTTGGGCACACTGCCGTAAGAGATGTTAGCTGAGATTACTGTATGGGCCCAAATAGAATAGAATATTGTATATTTCTTTTAAACTCGCACTACAATTCAAAACAATGATCTTCCTCTATTTTCCAGTGATACATTCTTTCACAACCTTCAGGTGGAAAGTAAATCTGTTATTGAGATCAGAAAGTTAGATTAGTTAAGTATGAAATGAATTTTTTCATTCTTTTATGAGCAGCCAAACTTTCATAGATTTTATCACCCATTTTTATTCTTTCTCGTTTGTTTATTCCCTCTCAACATAAGCTAGGAATGTAGATCAACAGATAGGAGGGGGTGGCTAACAAGAAATGACCAAGAGGCAGATCAGGCTGAACATACCCACGGCTCTCCAGTCCTGAAGACAATCCTACACACACCATAAATTGGTAACTACCTCTTTTCAAATTTTCCCTATAACTATAAAGGTCTGCAATAATATTTGGTTCCTTGTTCTTTTACAATGTAAGCAAAATCTAGAGATTAAGATTTCAAGGTACATTTTTCATCTACTTTTTTAAAGCAGAACAACAAAAGCAGTTTTCATTCCAGAATATTCTTTCAAGAAACTAGTTAACAAAGTTTATTTTTTAAATGCATTGATAGTGATGACATTTTAATAAACAAATGGATGCAGAAATGGTATATAGAAACCAAAGACACCAAAGAATACTCATTTTTCAATGCTGAAATCAAATTATACCTGTACACAAATTCACAAAATTATTTGTGAAAAATCCAAACACAAAAGAGCCTCAAGAGTCACCATTTGATTTTATGAAATTCTCCAAGCCTACAGTATAGAAGGCACGCATGTTTATAAAGTCTTCTATCCCCTACGTTACCTAGTTGTATTAAAATTTTAATTACCAATGAAACTCAAATTGGAAAAGAAAACAGAATATTTAACCAAAAGTTTCAGGTATAAACTAGTCCTTTCCCACAAATGTGTAGCTCATTAAATCTGGTAATTTGCTTTGACCATAAAGATATGGCAGCAACATTAAAAGGTCAAATTCTCTCAACGTTGAAAAAGAAATCTAACCATACTGCATACAACTTTTGTCCACCTTCAAATCTTTGTATTTCACGCTCTCGTTTCAGCCATAGAATTTCTAATGAATTCTCCAGGACCATAAAGCTGCAAGTGCTTTTCACTATTACGCAGGCACACTAGATTAATACATGTTATGGTTAACCTCATTCAATTAAGACATCTATTTGAAAAACCAATTAATACTAATGTAAGTTTAATTTCCTAAATATGGGACTGTCAGACTTACCTGATTTGTCTGGCTACTTAAGTATGGCTCAAAATCATCATCATTTACAGCATCTTTTTGATGAATCGAACCGTTTTGTACTGAAACTAAAAAATATGTTTATATTAGATGTGTGGTAATTATCTTTACGAGACTGACAGAATAACCTAAAATCTTCAGTATTTTTCAACCAACTCAGAAAAAGTTATCCTGAGTTGTTCTTTTCATTAAAAAATCCTCTTAGAAAATTTAACCTAATTTAGATACAAATATTTATATGTCACCAAAAACTTACAAAAGCTTGTGTATACCCAAGATTACGTAGACTATGTACATTTTCCATTACCAAAAAAATAATGTAAACCAATTTCAACATGATAGTAGACAATTAAATTGTTTATTTGAATCTAAAATCAAATCAAATAGTGCTGTAGATAATAGAATCCTGAATATTCTCTACCTTGTTAAATCCTTATATTACTTAGTCCAATGAAAGCCAAAAAAGAATGAAATAACTTTCCTTGGTAACTGAAGTCAGAGTAAATGTCTTAAAGAAAGTGGCTAAAATTCACTGAAGCAGTTATCACAATGAATAAATTATAAAAAATCTAAAAAAAAAAAAAGGGTCCTAATTCTAAACCAAAACATTATAAAGACTTTCACTTGGAAGCACAAATAAAGTTAAATCACTGAAGAGAACCATGGTTGTTCTTCCAACACATAGGAAAACCAGAGAATAGCTTATGCTTTATTTGTTTAGAGATCATTTCCAAAAATGCTCTATAAAATTGTTATTCTCTGAATGCTGTCTCAGAGTGCTTTTGAGCACAGACTAGAAGGTCGTGGGATCAAATCCCAAATCTAACACTGAGAAGCTGAATGATATCTGGTTAGTGACTCAGCCTCTCTAATTCTATTTCTCTATTCAAGGAGGTTATTATTAGTACCTACCTCATTCATCTGAGGATTCAATGACAGCATTCAATAATCTTGGACATTATTTGACATAAAATATTACAAGATCCAAGTAAGAGTAAAAATTACTTTAGGACCACATAAACAGAAGTTTTACAAGACTAAAATCTGATAGGATGAAACTGTCTAAATACACTATTCTACTTCTGAAACACAGGAGATGAAAAAAGCTGAAGGTTTCTAATGGATGTTGACTAATCCCTTAGAAACAACAACAAAAAAACCCCTGCAGTATGTGAAAATTTTTTGCTTAAAAATGCAGTGTCACAAAGTGTTAAAAATTAAGGCTGGGGGTATGGATTTAAGTTGTGTGTTTCTCTACAGCATCATTACATTTTGATTTACCCTAATTTTCCCCAAACAGTTTAGATAACCAAAAATGTCACATTACAAGCTGGCAGTGGCATGGGAGCAAAGATAGGTGAAATACCTTAGTTCTTTGGCACCCACTGAGGAGCGATGATCACTCAAAGAAATACTACTCTGTGAAGCCTTCAAAGTAGACCTCTTATGATACTACATTGCCCTCAAATATCAAAAGAGCAACATGAAGGTCACCTTGATCTTGGCTCACAGGGCTGGTTTAACTGTATTTGGTAAGGATTGCATTTGAGCCAGGGGTGAATTAAACGTGCTCCCTAAAATTTAAGTATGTAATAGCCACTAGAAACAAAAATAAAGAGGAGGAACCTTAGGTTATTTCTGGTGGACTAATCATTTCAGCCCATGAGATTCTAACACAGCTGCTCCTTTACCATCCTTTCATCAAAGGTGGTTATGCATGGTCTATCTCTTGAAAAAAAATCTTCACTATACTACTGGACTATACACTAGTACATACCATCATCTGACACAGTTACCCATTTCAAAAGTACAACTATTTCTTATATTCATTAGATTCTCAGAAATTTAGTCCATACTGCTACTACAGTAAAAAAAAAAAAAAGTACCTACTTAAAATACATCTAAATGTGTATCAGCGCTATTCTTACTCATTTCCTCTGTTCTTTCTCTTTTAATACTAAGACACTGAGACTAAGAACAAAATATTCTCACGTACTAAGTAAATATACAGTCTACAGTCTGTACAAAAGTGATGCATATGAGTTATGTCAAAAAGTTCTAAAAGATTATTGAAGGAGTATGTCAATCTAAGGAAAAAATATTTAATCAAAAGTACTTCCCAAATACTGACAAGCGATCTGCATTAAATTAGAATCTGAATAAGCCAGCCCTGGAGTTTCAAAAGCATACCTTTCCTTAAGAAATTCAGCTGTCTTAAAGACTTTAGTTTTTGAACAATACTTAATGACAAACTAATGCCTTGGAGACTGAAAGCCATTAAATAGTAAAGAAATCCAAGCCGGTCCCATAGTCTGTACAAGTTCTTCAGGGAAAAAAGAACGGGTGACTTACATGATTCTTCGCCTGTTTCCTCTGCTCTATGAAGCAGAGTCAAATCAAGATAGAACATGGGCCTTAGGAGCCAGGTGATTCTTTGCTCGGGTCCTGACTACATCAAGTTAGGAAAGTCAACAGATCTGTGCATCATGTTTCCCCACCTACAAAAACAGCGACAATACCATATACCCGCTATCTCCTTACAGGAATGTTTTGAGGATTAATAATAAAATGAAGCCTAAAATGACAATAAAGTGCTTTGCAATAATTTCCAGGGGAATGTGAGGAGAGGACACAAAATACTGCATTTTCTACTACTTTTCTGAAACAATAAATAATAGCCAAATTGGACCTAATTCTTTTAAACTGCAGTTGTACCAAACAATTCTGTCCCTCTGCTGCAAAGGGATGGGGGGAGAGAGGAGGGAAAAGATAAATTCCTTTCTATGAATTTGTCTATTTATACACTTAAGGCACAGGAGAAAGTTGGTAGCAAGACTCCTAGGAGTATGGGAACTGACACTTTGATCTGTGGTGCCTGTGGGAAAAGGAGAGGTTCCCTCTTATTCTAGCAAGCAAAACTTCTACTTATTAATAAGTAATAGTGACATAAAATCAGTTTTAAATTATGGACCAATAAAAATAAATAAAGGACCAATAGTTAATTAGCCTTAAATTTCAACTAAGCTTCAGTACTACCCTCACCAAGGATAATAAAAGAGTTTTAATATTTAATATGAGGAAAATCTTTGAACTAAAAAGAACTCAAACTCACGAAAAAAGTAAACCCAGAATTACTACTTATACTATGAAAGCATTTTTGCTTTACAAAGAGATTGATACAAACGTCCTTTCAAATTTTAGCTGTTAGTGCACTTAAATCTTTAAGGTTATGCAGGGAAAAAAACCTTACAAAACCAAAAAACACTGAAGACAGGTGTGAGGCTAACACTGTCAAACGAAGATAATTCAGAAAAGAAATACAGCATCTCTGAAATTATATTAAGTCAACTGAAAAGGTTCATGCTTTCCGAACTCTGACAACTCCTCGGCAACATGTATTTTTCATGTCTGAGAAGTTCTGGATTCAAGTTTAGTACTCATATTCTTAGAGCACTCAGGGTGTAGCTCTAGAAAAATAACTTTGCTTTCTGCTTCACAAAAGTAAACAGAACAACTGTAAGACACTTTCACTAGCTTGAAAGGCAAGTCAGCTAGAGCTCGGAGTTCTTCCTCAAACACACACATAGCTACTCGAATCAGTTCCCTGGAGGCGCTCCCTTCGCCTTGTCATTCTCCCTGCAGGGGCACAAAAATACAAGTGATGTGCATGTGTATTTGTGCACTTGCAGCATGTACTATTTTAAAGCATCTTAAATGACTACCAATACTTTTAGGCCAGTAGAGTTTTTCCCTCCTGCCATGTCTTAGAAAAAGTCTCCCTGCACCTTAAAAATAGATGAGGTGAGGCAGGTGAAAATAAATCCAGCAAACAAAATGGCTACCAGAGCAGTGGACTCCTCATAACATACAACAGGATTTACAGCTACAATTATCACCTTCGTTTTATAGATAGAGAGGAAATTCTGACCAAAAGGTGCAAGGTGTTCAAGCTCACTTGGCAAATCAGTAGCCACAGGAAGTATTTATTAGAACACAGGTCTCCTAGCGATCTCAGGCCATCCTTCTATCCATGGACAAAACTATGAACGGAACAATAAGGGCGGGAAAGAAAGGAAATTTCTTGGAATAAAGAGCTATCCAAGTAAATACTTTGTGTGTATCTAAATACATCGAAAAAAGGTTACCCTGATGGATCAAAAAAATTTTAATGACCAAAAAATATTTATAGTCGATATGCAATCGTGTCATAGGTAATTTATAACTATAATGTCAAAGATATCACCTCAGTGAAATGACCATCACAAATTAATTCAGTAATGGCTTACAATGCTGTAGGTGCTTTTTTTTTTTTTGTCAAACAAATATGTACTTCATTGAAGTTGCATACTTACCTTAAAGCAGGTAACACAAAACACTTAGTATTTCAAATAGCCTTGCAAAGTGCCACCTCCCCACAGATCTAGGATAAAATAATTTATGCTAGGCAATAATGACCACAGATTTCATGTATCTCCAAGTCTATATACTTCCTCATAAGCAGACTAGCAAAAAGAAAAAAATTAATGGATCATTCTTTTCAAATTTACAGATATTTAAAAACATTTAAAATAAACAATATCAAATTGAAGTTTATGCTTATAGAAAATAATCCTAAAATTAAAATTTTAACTCTAAAACTTAAAAGCTGAAATTTAATGTATACATACTCCACAAAATACACCTTTAATCAAAACAAACAATAGATTTATGGTATCTGATACAGGGCCATCTCTCTGGTATTCACAAATAAAGCGCACTACAACTCAAAGAAAATTAACTGACCTATCTGAGCACTCAAAACCTATGCTTTTCGAATTTGCAACCTAAGATTATAAAGAACACCAATAAAGACTGTTAACTTACATCTAAAAAGCTACTTACTGTACATCTTATTTTCTAGGTAATACCTTACTACTGAAATAAGAAACAGGAAGCATAATTCTATTTGGTCTGATTTAAGCCCTATTACAAAATATTATAAATATATAATTCACTGTAATGTTAACTGGCACCATCCCAAGAAAGCAGTTATTCTATACTTACTAATGTCACGTGATTAATGTCATAATGTTTCAGTCACTTGACTATTTTCCACTTCAATAGGCATAAAATACACTTATTTTTTAAAAAGGCCTTACTTTCAACAGTACTTTTTTTTAAAAAAATAAATCATATAACCGTAGCAGAAACCTCACAAATTATTTCCTTCCCAGTCCTTTCTGAGACACCAGCTTGAGTGACACCTTGCAACCAGGGCTGCACAGCAAGAGGAACGCGTGCTCAGATGGTCTCTCTGGTGTTACTGCCTAATTGCAAGGGACTTCAGTAGAACCTGTGATTCACAGAACAATTGTCACTGCTGTGACACGGGATACAACTTGAGTTGCACTCTCGAGTGTGACCTAGCAATGTAAAACAAAATGTCCACTTATCTGCACACATCTGTAGGAATTTTGGTGGCAGAAGTTACATAATGCAGATAAGTTGCAAAATTAAAGAAATGTCACCACATTCCTAAGACCTCCTTAACTGAGACACAACGAAGAACACTGTTCCTTGTGCCACTCTGGTTTCTACAAAAGTGGCTTCAAAGCAGGGAACTACGGAAGTTTGGGACAACGTTTCGCCGTGTTAGCCGTGCTGGATATTTCTCTAAACGTACCTTTCAAAACCAACCAACCAAAAAAACTTGGTGCGGAAAGGCTCTCTCAAAGTTCGTAGGGGGCATCGGACCACCATGAAGAATTAAGATAAAAATATTCAAACTCACCTTTATTTCCTTGCCCTTTAGGTCTCTGCACAGCAAGACGAAAAGGTGTGACAATGGGAAGGAAAAAAGAAAACAGGAGAGAGGGAAAGTGTGTTAATCAAAGACCTTATCAAAGACAAGTTATTTTCAACGATCCGCGTAGGAGTAAACCCCACCACATCCTCCATAGCCTCCAATTTCCGAGCCGCCCCCGGGCTTTCAACCTCCTGCCCGCCGCTCAGGATCCGTCCCCCGGAGCCCGCCAGGCCCCAGCCCCGCGCCCGCCGCCCTCGGATGCGCCCCCAGGCCCCGGGAGCGCTCGCTCC
>NC_043714.1:13081288-13102107 GCF_006229205.1 Suricata suricatta | reverse complement strand
ACGCGCGGCGGGTGGCCGTGGCGGGAAGCCGGCCGGAATGGGATGCCGGCGCACGCGGGGCGCGAAGTGGGCCCGGGCCGGAGGCGGCGGCCGCCAGGGATCGTAGAGCCGGGCCGGAGGCGCAGTGCGGGCAGCGCCCTCCTGGTGGCGGAGCGGACGTTGGTGGGTTGCAACGTCGCAGCCTCAGCCGCACCGCCCGGGTGCGCGAGCAGCGGTGGCGTGGCCTCCGCCTGGGCCTCCTGAGGCGGCCCAAGGCCACGTGGGCGGCTGGGTGAGTCACCCACCCTCGGGACAGAGTTGCTGGGCCGCCCGTAGGAGTTCGCACGTTCGGCGAAAGGGGCTGGGTTGGAGCTCCGGGCCCTGACGCTTGAAAGCAAATAGAGGAGGTGCGCCGGCAGCCGGCCAGTGTCGGTTCTCACCAGAACCCGGGCAACGTGCTCAGAATAACTGCTAATGCTTCCAAAACTCTGGAGTCCCGTTTACCACCCGGTTTCTGCGCTTGTGTTCCCCTCCCCTAACGTTAAGTTGATTTTGATGAAGTTAGCTCGGGAAGGGTACACAGTGTTACAGGACGGGTTTTCAGTCGGAAGAGTTAGTTTCAAAAGAAACTACCGAAGTTACTGTTTTGCAAATTGGCAAAACAAAAGTAGCCGATTTGCAACACTTTGAAACTTTTGTTGAAATAGTATCTGTAATAAAGACAAAGATTTCTTGCCTAACAGGTCTGACGTGGACTCTAAAATAAAGAATTCATTTAGATGACTAAATCTTTACTTAAAAGCCACCAAAGAGTGACAATTGAGAAAGCATGAAAGTGTTGAATTACGGAGTTCATTTTGTGTTTTACAAGACAACAGTATTTTAGAAGCGCTGAGAAATAACTGGAGCTTATCTTGAAAGTTCACTGCTTCGTATTAATCACCAAGAGGCATTTTTCAGATCAGGTCAGCTTCCCAGGCTCTCTTATTTTGCCACAGGTCCCAGGGACTCAGCTGGAAATGGACCTCAGACCGAGCACTCGCTTGCCACTTCCCAAGACTTCTCCCACGCTTCCAATTACTGTTCTCAAACCCTCCGATCTACCCCTCCTCCACTCCCATACAGAACTTTGCAGCGTGCAAGAGTTTGCTGCTTCATGCAGTGATGGGGGAAAAAATGTACAAGAGGAAGCTTGTGAAATCTTGCACTCCTTGTCGTTAATTATCTTTGTTGAAAACCGTTTGGAATCCAACCCAGCCGAGTTTGAATTCTCAATGGGCTAGAATTAGTTGCACAACCTTGGGAAAGTTACTGAAACTTTATAAGACTTAATTTCCTGATAAATAAAGTAAGGTCAGATATGTACAATTCCTGGCAAAGAGTAAGCTTTCAACAAGCATGGCCAGTTTCAGGTTCCTTTGCTAAATAGTTACCAGAATGGTGGTAATAGCTTACGTTCATTGTGTGAGTGTTCATTGTATGTCAGGCACTGTAATAATTATTTAAATCCTCACAGCATGCTTGTGTTTTAGTTCTGTTACCAAAAAAACTAGCACACAGTAAGATTAAGAAACAGGCAAAATAACACAGCTAATCACTGGGATCCAGGATTTAAACGAGGCAGTTTGGCTCTAGAATTTGTACTCTAGCCACCATGAAATACTGCCTCATGACATGATGTTTGATGAGCTTTCTGCACCCTTTCATTTCTGCTCCTCAACCGTCTCTTTCCTTACTTACTGCCCTTCCTAGCCTTTCCTGAGGTCTGAACTTGCAGACTAGAATGTTAGCTACCATGAAGTATAAGCCCATTTAATTTAGTAGTAAGTATTATTGTTTGAAGTACTTCAAGGGAAAACTATCTTAAATCATCTCTTCCAGAAGTATGCAGATGAAATTTTAGAAAATGCTGCTCTAGAGTTAAGATTCTAGACAAAATTTGACTTTTTTACAGGGCTACTGGTGTATCAGGCTCTTGATAAACAAAACAGTGTGCAAAGCTTGGAAAGGAGTGGGTAGGTTAGGTTTCAGCCCCCATTTACCCACCAGCCATCCTGGTGACTTACCCAGTAGATTTCTACTGCACAACTCTAAACAATGGCCCTGCATTTTTTTTAACTTTTTAATGTTTTTTATTTATTTTTGAGAGACAGAGAGAGACAATGCAAGCAGGGAAGGGTCAGAGGGAGAGGGAGACACAGAATCTGAAGCAGGCTCCAGGCTCTGAGCTAGCTGTCAGCACAGAGCCCAACGCGGGGCTCGAACCCACTAACCAAACCATGAGATCATGACCTGAGCAGAAGCCGGACGTGTGACCCACTGAGCCACTCAGGTGCCCCTGGCCCTGCATTTCTGCATGACTTTTTTTTTTCAGTTCAAATTAGGTCCAGCCACAGGTCACATCAAGTCCAAAATAACATGAACTTAATTAAGCTAGAGAGAGGTCTGTTTTTCTCTTACATATATATATATATAATTTTTTTTTTTAATCTGAACGTTGTCGGGGCACCAGGGTGGCTCAGTCAGTTAAGCGTCCAACTTCGGCTCAGGTCAGATCTCACGTTAGTGGGTTCAAGCCCCGCGTCAGGCTCTGTGCTGACAGCTAGCTCAGAGCCTGGAGCCTGCTTCCGGTTCTGTATCTCCTTCTCTCTCTGCCCCTCCCCCTTTCATGCTCTGTCTCTCTCTGTATCAAAAATAAGTAAGACATTAAATAAATTAATTAAAAAAAAATCTGAACGTTGTCAGTCCAGGGCTTGGGTTGTTGTCACGGTGTTAAGTATCCAGACTCCTAGCCTGTGGTTTCACCATCTTCATGATAACACTGTGATCCAAGATGGCTGCTCGACTTCCGGGCATCATAATCACATTCCTACCAACAGAAAGTAAGGTGAAGAAATGCATGTCTCTTTCCTTCAAGGACATTTTGAGAAATTTCATTTCCTACTTCTGCCTACTGCCTACTATCTAGAGCACAGTCTTATGAAAATACCTAGTTGAAGGAAATTTGGAAAACATTCTGGGTGGCCATGTGTCAGAGAGTTTACTATCTAGGAAGAAGGGGATGCTACATCAAGAGAGATAACTGGTTAATACCGAACTGTGTGTGCGTAATTACCCAGAGTCACTTCCTTATCTAGTACTAGACTGTGGGTTTGAAGGCTACAAATAAATTTTAACTGAGTAGGCATTTGCAAGTACAGAACGCAAGAATAAGAAGAACAGTTGTATTTAAAGTGACTGGTATAGGGGCGCCTGCGTATCTCAGTCAGTTAAGTGTCCAACTCTAATGTCAGCTCAGGTCATGATCTCACAGTTCATGAGACTGAACCCCGTCTTGGACTCTGCACTGATAGCACAGAGCTTGTTTGGGATTCTCTTTCTTCCTGTCTCTGCCCCTCCCACCTCATTCTCACTCTCTCTGTCTCTCAAAATAAATAAGCTGAAAAATATATACATATATTGAAATAAAGTGATAAGTATAGTGTCACTTATATACAGTATAGTATGCAATACACAGTGCAAATAATAATTAAGAGTTCCTTTTGTCTTGTAGGTATATATTGTGACATTGACTTATTAAACAAAATTTTACATGACCACTATGAATCTCTGAGTTAAATATACTAGAGAGCAATGTGTAGATTAAATATGTCATGTGTAGTTGATTAAAAGTGTTGGTTGAGTCATAAAATGTCAGATATAACCTAGCCTATGGGAAAATCAGACTTAGCTTAAATGTTTTAAAATTAGAACATTTTCCCAAAAAACAATCCAATTAAAAGATGGCCAGAGGACCTGAATCGACCTTTTTCCAAAGGAGATAAACACATGTCCAATAGACACATGAAAAGATGCTCAACATTCATTCATCAGGGAAATGCAAATCAAAACCACAATGAGCTATCACCTTATACCTGCCACATTGGCTAAAATCGAAAGAGAAGAAATAACTGTCAACAAAGATGTGAAGAAAAAGGAGTCCTCATACATTGTTGGTAAGAATATAAATTTGGAGTAGCCACTGTGGAAAACAGTATGGAGGTTCCTCAAAAGGAAGTTAATCAAAAGATTAAAAATAGAACAACCATATGATCCACTCCTGGGTTTTTTCCCAAGGAAAATGAAAACGCTAATTCAAAAAGATACACACACCCCTATATTTATTTTAACATTAATTTCAACAGCCAAGATATGGAACTAACCTAAGTGTCCGTTAATAGATAAATAGATAAGATTTGATACAGACACACACACATACACAAACGGAAATGTTATGCAATGATTAAAAAGGATAGATCATGCCATTTGCAACAACATGGATCCATCTAGAGGGTATAATGCTAAATGAAATAATTCAGCCTGAGTGAGACAAATACATGATTTCACTCATGTGGAGGCTAAAAAACAAAACAAATGAATAAACAAAAAGCAGAGTCAGATCTATAAATACAGAGAACAAACTGGTGCTTGCCAGGGTAAAAGGGTGGAGCAATAGGAAAAATGGGTGAAGAGGAATGAGAGAGACAGGCTCCCCGTTGTGGAGTGAGTAAGTCCTGGGCGTGAAAAGCCCCGCGTAAGGAACGTAACCAATGCTATTGTAGGAGCGTGTATGATGATACGTGGGAGTTACGCTCGGAGTGAGCACAGTAAAATGGAGAAAGAGTTAAATCGCGGTGTTGTGTACCTGAAACTAATATAACATTGCACATTAACTATATTCAAGTTAAACATTTAAAAAAATTACAACATTTTTGTCAACAATAAATCCACCATAAGCTCAAAGACTGACTACACATTAAGGGATTTGTACTTCCCCGAATTTCACATAGGTATCAAATAAAAGATTTTAGAAGGAAAAGGATTTTTAATGTGAAAATATTGAAGAATTCCAGTCTTATTTTGCTTTATAAGTGTTTTTTTAATTGGAAACTTCAAATGGAAAATTTTCATATTTCTGATAACTCTAAAAAACAGTAAAATTGAATTTGGGTTGTTTTGAGCATTAAGTGAGAAATCATGTTCAAAAATACTTTGTGGAACTGTTAAGCTTTTTTGCAACAATAGTATTTACTATGAACTGATCTGTAAATATTTTGAGCATTTTATATACTGCTTGCACCTCTTAAGTTTTAAAAATTACTAAATCCAAAAGTGTATGACTAATGAAAAAATTGAGATCTTCACTAATATCTGTTTTTCTTCTCACATAAAGCGATGTTAATGAGTAGGTATTAATTCACATATATGAAATGGTAACTATCTTGCTTAAACTGTGACAATTCAATTGTTGTTGTGTGGTTTTTTTTTTTTTTAAGTAAGCTCTAGGCATACTATAGGGCTTGAACTCACACCCTAAGAGTCACACACTCTACTGACTGAACCAGCCAGGCACCCCTGTGACAATTCAGTCCTAAAGTACTTAGAACATATTTATTATGGATTGTGTTTCCCAGAAGGATATGTTGAAGTCTTAATCTCCAGGACCTCAGAATGTGACCTTATTTGGAAATAGGACCATTATGTGTGTAATGAGGTAAGATGAGGTAGGACTAGGGTGGGCCTTTAATCCAATATGTGTCTCCCTGTGAGAGAAACACAGACACACGGACATACAGGGAAGAACGCAGTGGGATGGCGGAGGCGGACACTGAAGTGTGGCAGCTACAAGCCAGGGAATGGCAAGAATTGTCAGCAAAACACCAGGAGCTAGGAAGAGGCAAGATGATTCCTTCTGACAGGTTTCAGAGGACCCATGGCCCTGCTGACACTTTGGTTCTGACGTCTAGCCTCCAGAACTGTCAGATAATAGATTTTTCATGTTTGAAGCCCCCCCCCCCCCGCCCCCAGATTGTGGCACCTGGTTACAGTGGCCCCTACGAAACCAGTACCGTACTTTATGAATCCCTTTTAAGACTGTCAGATGAGCTTAATTTTTTAAAAATCAGACTTATATTTGGGGAACTAAAATTCATAAAAAATGGAAATATGATAAAATACTGTCTTGGACCAGTGCTCTTCATGAACCCAGAATTCTATGACAGGCAATGAATAAGAAAGCGAACACATGGATTTTCCAGTCATACATATTCGGCTTCACATTCTTGCCAAGCCACTGAATAGCTGTGTGAACTTAAGTTATTTAACACTTGCTCAATTTCCTCATGTTGAAAATGGGACCATCGTGCCTATGTCACAGGGTTGCCTGTGACACAGTGTTGTTGAGAAGCATTTGTTCAGCCTCTGGGCCAAGCAGGCACTTGGCCAATGTTCTCTTTGAGAAGATGCCAGGGGATTTTCTATACTGCACCGTGGTGATTGCACTTGGACTCATTCTCAGATTAAGAAATGCAAGTAATCCTGGGGTGCCTGGGTGGCTCAGTCGCTTGAGAGACTGCCTTCAGCTCACGTTATGAGCTCACGGTTCATGAGTTTGAGCCTAACATCAGGCTCTGCTGTCTGAGGAGCCTGTTTTGGATCCTCTGTCCCCCCCCCCACTGCCCCTCCCTCATCCCTTCTCTGAAAAATAAATAAAGGGGCCCCTGGGTGGCTCAGTCACTTAAGCCTCCGACATCAGCTCAGGTCGTGATCTCACAGCTCGTGGGTTCGAGCTCTGCATTGGGCTCTGTGCTGACAGCTCAGAGCCTGGAGCCTGCTTAAGATTCTGTCTCTCTCTGTCTCAAAAATAAACACTAAAAAAACTTAAAAGTAAATTAATAAAATAAAGAAATGCAAGTAATTCTCAATTCCCCATTAGTAACCCACTAGAAATATTTCATTCAGGAAGTAAGATTTTACTTATGAATATCAAGCAGAATACTAATCTTGCAATATTTATCAGTATTCATGCAAACCCAGTCCTTAACATTTTCTCCTGTCTTCTTGGCCCTTTCTCTATATTTAAGCAGCAGCGAGGCTCCTCTGTTTGTACTCAAGAAAGGAATGTGACTGCAGGGAGTTGGTGGTTTTTCTTCCCGGCTTTTGAGTTTTAAAAGCAGGCCCAGGGATAAAAAGGAGATATTGATGAAGAGGCAAAGAGTGGGGAGATTGCATCAGTGAACTCAGCTTCCTCTCTCTCTCCCACAATCTATACCCTGGCAAGCAAGAATCCTCAGGCTTGAAAGGAATTTCAAGTGATGAGGCACATTGCTGGGGTCCTAGAAAAAAGTGCTGTGGCTGTCCCTGCTGAGCGACAGGTGTAGCTCCATGCCAGTGGGGGCGAGAGAGCCCAGCTCCCCAGAGCTCTGTGCCTTACCTCTAGGGTGGGCTCCAGGGAGACAACAGGATTCAGAACGCGCTGTATGCGCCCACTGCAGGATGGAGCAGGTAGAGGGAAAAAGCCCTGCTCAGAAGAGTCACAAAATAGGAAAGGGAAGTCTCCAGAGAAACCTGCTTGGACTAATTCGAAGTGGCCAGATGGGTATTGATGTCTTAAGTGACTGAGGGGACAGGTGACAGTGAGGCCAAATGAACTCTCATCTCAATATCGTGGCTTTATGCAAAAGTAGAGAAAAAGAGGGAAGGATACTGAATAGACCAAGACCGAATTTCTGCCAGCCGGGTACAATGATGCCTTGCAATGGAAATCCAGCTGAATTGTAAAAATTAAGTTACATTTCTTACATGTATGAGTTTGTCGATGAAGATTCTGGCCTAATGGGCCTAAATGATAGTTTTGGCCCCTAAACAGCTCGATTTCATTCAATTAATGTTTTTTTGAGTGCCAGACTAGCCAGGCAGGCTAGTTCAGCGCAACGTAGGTACTACAAAACAATTGCAGGTCAAATAATCATTACCGAAAGGGAAGTACATAGGATCATAGATCAAAAGTATTTAAGCCATATGGTGGCATGGCGAATAGCTCCTTGAGGAAATTATGTTTAAACTGAAACATAAAATATAAGAAGGAATACATTCATGGCAAAATGTAATCAAAAGAAATGTGGTAGAGGGGAAGCAGAGGAAGAGATGTTTCCGGAGAGTGAAATCCAGCACAATCAGTGACTAGTGGGCATAGGAAAGAATAGCCTTGGACTTGAAGAAGTTTTGTTTTTATTGCATTATTTCTTTGCTAGGTAAGTTGACTGGAAAACAAGGTAATGTCACATATTTAGGTCTAAAACAAGAGGGAAAGTCTAGCCGCTATTTAAAATAGCATTCTATCACAATGTGCCAAGTGAGCTTGTGATGACTGATAGTTTTAGAGTAAAAATGTTTCACTCCTACACCCTGTGCCTATTTCTAGACGTTATCTGTAGCTTTATATTACGTCTGGATGGGAGCTCTCTGAAGGTTTCAGAGACTATGCTCTTGTCATTATGTCACTATCTTTCACAACATTTTATGGTGTTTATAAGTATAAATGAATTCAGAACTTTAAACCACTTCCATTGGAATTCATTACATTTCAAATGTTTCTTTTTTAAATTATTTTGTTTTGAGAGAGAGAGAGAGAGAGTGCAAGTGAGAGAGGGGCAGAGAGAGGTGGAGAGAGAGAAAGAATCCCATGAGGGGCAGAGAGAGAGAGAGAGAGAGAGAGGGAGAGAGAAAGAAGTGGGGCACACCCTCAGCAGGGCTCCTGCTCGCCTGAAGTGGGGCTCAAGTTCCCCTGAAACAGGGCCTGAGAGCTCACCCAATGTGGGGCTCAAATTCACAGTCAGATGCTTAACCACCTGAGCCACCCAGGCACCCCTCAAATGTTTCTTTTGATCAGAATATAATAATGTGTGTACACTTCTGGGTTGGCAGTCACCATCAACACATTGTGTCATATCTGTGTGGGCTGGAAATTTAGAGCTTAAAATGCATTCTTGCATTAAACTAATTTTATAAACAGGGACTTACACCAGGGTTCGCATCCCGTACTACTGCTGATTTATATTTTTCTGCATGTGACTTTTGGTTTGGTTCACCTGTTGTCATTGCTTCACACAGCATCCACCCTCTTTCTGTTTCTGTTATTTCTATTCATTTCCCCTCTGAGTTGCACCAAGTGTCAGTTTACCAAGCCCTGTCTGAACCTCACCAATCCCACCAGATGCCGTCCCTCGTTCAGGCTCCCATCATTTCTCACATTGACTAATGCCTCTGAACTAACTGCCTGCATGCTTTCTCCCACCAACAACCCTCCACCCTGCTGCCAAAGTTTCAGATCTTGTTGCCATTCCTCTCTCCTTCAAACCCTTCATGACTTCCCCTCTCCTAACGCAGGTGTCTCTAAGCTTCACCGAACCCAGAGAAACAGTTGTGAGCATTCATCCCCAATACAGTCAAAATGATTCATTCATTCATTCATTGTAAGCTCTATGCCCAACATGGTGCTTGAAGTCATGACCCTGAGACGAAGAGTCCTATACTCTACTGACAAGCCAGGTGCCCCCCAGCCAAATTTATTTATAATAATTTGCATATTTGTGTCACTATACTAATAATAGGTCTCATAAATTATAAGAATTTTTGAGGTATAAATGAAACTAAAAACAAATTAAAATGGTAACTTCTTCCACACTGTAGTGTACTATCTTGAGCATACTCATTTTGTACACTTCTATGCTCTTCCCTTTCGCTCCCACCAACTCACACATGTGTGCTCCGACCTGCTAGCCTCAATATACCACATAGAATTCTCTCAACGGCCATGTTCACTCTTGACTCTGTCTTTGCATAGATTATTGCTTCTGCCTGGAAACCTTGTACGCTCCCTTTCTCCCTAGCCTTTTCTTTGCGGAACTCCTATTCATCCTTCAGGGCTTGTTTACATTACTATCTTCCAGGATGCTGTCCTTGATCCTGTGAGGTGGGGCCAGACACCTGCTCTGTGTTCTCTAGCAACCTGGGGGTCCCTTGTGCTGCCCATGTCCCTGACTGGTTCTGTAAACTCCTGAGGATGAGGATCAGGGATTTCATTGTGATGTCATCACTGCCTAGCATATTGCTCAGCACCTAGTGTGACATTATTATTCGACTGGAAATGATTTGGCCAAACGTGGTTTGGTGGACAGCAGGCTGGTCATAGGGGTCATCTTGCAACATTTTCTGTATCTTTAAGAATTGTTGCATTTTAGGCTTTTTTTTTACCCCCAAGAGAAGGATTGCACTTTTTTTTAATGTTTAATTATTTCGAGAGAAAGAGAGAGTACATGCACACGTGTGCATGTGCATGAGAGAGGGGGAGAGGAGCAGGGAAAGCGGGAGAGAGAGAATCCCAAGCAGGCTTCGTGCTGTCAGCATGGAGCCTGACGTGGGAATTGTGAGATCACGACCTGAGCCAAAACCCAGAGGAGGACACCTAACGGACTGAGCCACCCAGGCGTCCCGGATTGTTCTTTGTTTTACTAATTTATTTTCATCTCATTGTAACTGCTCTCCACCATTTATCGTTTCAAAAATTTGACATCCAATAATTGGTAAACTGCAGAAAGGTACACATGATATTAGATTACAAAAAAATAACATGTTTTATATAGAAGAATCTTGGAGCATATAATCTCAGGTATTAATAAAGATTTTATTTCAAAATAGGCTTGTATTATTAAAACACTTCCTGCTCATTACAGAACAATCAGAAACCACAAATAAATAAAATAAACATAAAAGAGAAGTAAAATGTCATCATCCTAGAAACAACTGCTTTGTGGGAGAGAATGGAGGAGAGGAGAAATGTATAGGAATTAATTAGTGACTGACTAGGAAAAGGGTAGTCTTGACAAGATTTTGGGAGGGAGACATAAAAGATCAAAAGAATCTGATGGGAATCTGGGAGGGATAGTTTGAAATAAATGAAGAATTTTTTTTGAAGTAGCTAAACTGATATTCTCATATCTCAGATCAAAGCACAATTCATCCATTCAGTCTGCTAGCTACCAGGGTGCCTGGGTGGCTCAGTTGGTTAAGCATCTGACTCTCAATTTCAGCTAAGGTCATGGTCTCACAGTCATGAGATCAAGCTCTGTCTGCATCAGGCTCTGTGCCGAGCTTGGTGCCTGCTTGAGATTCTCTCTCTCTGTCTGTCTCTCTCTCTCTCCCTCTCTCCCTCTCTCCACCCTTCCCCCACTTGTGTGTACTCTCTCTCTCTCTCTCTCTTTCTCTCTCAAAATAAATAGATAAATAAACATTTAAAAATACTTAATTTGCTAGCCCCAAATCTCACTAAATTAAGCATGCATTCCCAAGCCTTTATTTCCAGTGTCATTTTCTTCTGATACTATTGCAGCCTAATTACTCCCCTCACACTCCCCTCAAATCTGCCCCTAACATTCTCTTGACTTTGCATCCAGGCTCAATTTATTTATTATAATGAATGTCACCCATCATGGTCTGACAAAATCCGTTCCCCTTTCAAAGCTCATCTAGACTGTTTTGTTCTTCATGAAATCTTCACTTCACAACCAACCCCTATCACCCTCCTACAAGGAATCTCTTCTATTTGACCCTCCATAGCACTTTGTATGTTGTTGATGGCCTCTGTGTTCTGGTAGTGTGGAAAGAGGACAGAGCAGCGAGTTTGCAGTATGTGACGTGTTTCGTAAACTTAAAAGCACCGTGCAAATCTATGATGTTACTATTGTCTCATCCTCAGAACCAGTTTATAAGTTCCTGTAGGGCAGAGACTATATTTTATTCAACTTTTTGTCCCTGTTGCCTAGCATGATGCCCAGCACATAGTTATTTAATCAAGATTTGTTTAGTAGCACATAACAATTCTTTTCTGCCTTTCCCTTGTACTCATTCTTTAAGAGTGGCCTTGGGTCATAAGGAAATACTTCTTGTCCTTATGAAGCCACTAATCACAAATTTTACAAAGGACTCTGTGCTGATCATGAGTGCTAGGAAATGCATCTTCCCCACTAAGTTTGTGTGCAGGTGTATTAAGTTGTTTATTTCCAGACATAACACTTTTGATGGGAAGATAATGAGGAATTTTCCTAAGCCCTTTTGGCTTAAACCAGTGTACAGATTTGCATTTGGCATAGGTGTGGGGCTCACGACGTAAGCCTTCAATAAGGCCCTTAGAATAGAGGCAGAGCTGGACAAACTCGAGGTGCAGGTACTGGTCCTGGGGTCGGCACCTTCCAGACACCTGCACTTGCTTTGCTGTATCTGCTACGTATTCTCTCATACCGCAGGTCCTGTTTTGCAGCACCGTCAGAAGGATTTTCCCGGCCTTTAGTTGTCACAGAAGGCAAGGAATTTCTCTCATGCTGGCATTTCAGATGATCTTGTCCCTTATGACCTTTATAGACAGGTGGAGTTCAACATAAAGTGAAAATGCTTGGATCTCTCATTTTGCCAGCTATTTCTAGACCATGTTGGACTACCAGTCAACATAGATTAAAAAATTTTTTTAAGTGTATTTATTTTGAGAGACAGAGAGTATAAGTAGGGTAGTGACAGAGAGGGAAGGAGAGAGAATCCCAAGCAGGCTCCACACTATCAGCGCAGAGCTGGAATCAGGTCTCAGACTCATGAACTGTGAGATCATGACCCGAGCCGAGATCAAGAGTCGGTCACTTAACCAACTGAGCCACCCAGGCATCCCATAAGGTTTTATTCTTAAAATGTGGGTTCTCAGGGAGGTAAGTTTTAGACAAATCATCATTAGATACAGAATTATATTGTTAGATTTATTCATCATAAAATTTCCTTCATAGATGTGCATTCATTCACGCATATGTATTTACAGAAACATGTTTGTTTCTGCAGAGACCATTCTTTTAGATCAGCACACATTTACCACAGTCTTATTTTGTGCCAGACACATGTCCCCATCAGTTCCTGAGGATAAAGAGTTGAATGAATTGAAACCTTTGTCTTATCGAACTTAGATACACCTTTTAATATGCTCAGGAGCTCACAGTGAATTGGAGAAATAATTGCAATTCACCATGCAATGTGAGATTGTAGATACAAAGTTCGACTGTAGCTCAGAGGAAAGCAACACTATCTTAGTCTAAGAGAATCAAGGAAAGCTTCACAAAGAGGGTGAGAATTTTGAAGGGTAAGTAGGGGCTCAACAGGCAAGTGCTGGGCGCGAGGGCATTCTAGGACTAGGGAACAGTCTATACGATTGCACGGGGGTGTAAAGTTGCATAGCAAGTTTGAGGTGCTGGAGCAAGTAATGTCTGAATGCCTCGGGGGGTGTGCAGAGTGAACAGCTGCTGTACCAGGTGATATATTAGTATTTCTACAAAGAAATATAAATTAAATGTAATTAAGATATTATATTAGTAATAGATTAGATTAGTAATATATGAGAATTTCTGTAAAGAGAAATATAAGTTAAATCTCTACTGAGATGCCATTTCCCTGTCAGATTAGCAAAAATCCAAGACTTCTGCACACTTTTGATGAGGATGTGTGGAAACAGGTGCACACTGCACTGTTGGTGGGGGTGTAAATTAGTATAGCTTTTAAAGAAAGGAATTTTGAAATATTTATCAAAGTTACAAAATTACACGTACACGTAGGGATTGACCCAGTGATCCCCCTTCTGGCAATTTTGATAATATTTTACATATTACATATCTATATCTAAATAAACACGCAGCACACACACTTGCAAGATGGCATGCATAGTAGAGGCGTTTCTTTGTTACATCACTTGTGATACTTTTGTGATTCATCCATGCTATTGCACATAGTGACTTCATGCCTTGCTGAGTTGCATTTCATTATATAGATATGTTTATCCATTTGCCAGTTAATGAGCATTCACCTTTTCCCAAATTTTGGCTATTACAAATAGACATTTGCCCACTGAGCTTTGTGGAGTTTTCATTTCTCTTGAATTAGCATGCAGGAGTGGCACTGCTGGTTTGAACAGGAACATATGCTTAAGTTTATAAGAAACCCTGAAGTTTCTGAAATGGCAGCATCATTTTGCATTCCCACCAGCAATCTCGGAGAGTTTCACTTGCTCTGTATCACCATTTGTTATTGTCAGCCCACTTAATTTTAGACATTCTAGTAGCTGTGGAGAGCTATGTCACTGTGGTTTAATTTGCTTTTCCTTAGCAACTAATGGTGTTGAATATATTGTTGTGTGTTTATTTGCCACCCACATTTCTTCCTTGGTGATGTGTCCCATCTCTTGCCTCTTCATTAGATTGTTTGTCTCCTTATTGGCTTGTAAGTGTTCTTTGTATAATTCGGATGCACGTCTTTTATCAGACATGTATTCTGGAAGCATTTTCTCCCAGTCTATGACTTTCCTTTTCCTATTCATAGTAGCACCTTTCAGAGACCACAAATTTTTGCTTTTTATTAAGTCTAATTTATTAATTTTTTTTTAGAGTTCATGCTTATTATATCCTAAGAAATCTTTATCCAAAGCAAGGTCATAAAGATATTCTTCCGTGCTTTCTTATAAAAGTTGTATAGTTTTAGCTCTAATAATTAGGTCTATTATCCTTTTGGAGTTAATTATTTATACATGATATGTATATATTCATCTTCAATAAAAATTAAACAGCAAAAAATGTTCCAGCTCTGCTGTCCTTTATTTTAATGAGACTTTTAGTATCACTCCACCTAGTGGTTACTTAAAAACTCACACAGTTAATCTGTTCATACAATGACATTTTAAATGTAAATACAAAGCAGTTCTTTTGTTTTTTTTTTTTTTCAAAAAATACAAAATACAAAAGTATTTTGAAGACACATGTTTGGAAATAATCATTTAATTTTATTTTGAAAAAATAGATACAAGTAGAGACGCCTGGGTGGCTCAGTTGGTTGAGCATCTGATTCTTGGTTTCGGCACAGATCGTGATCCCAGGGTTGTAAGATCAAGCCCCGCATCCGGCTCTGCACTGAGCATGGAGCCTACATAGGATTCTCTCTCCCTCTGCCCCTCACCCGACTTGTGTGCTCTCTGTGAAAATTAAAAAAAAAAAAAGATATAAATACATCACCTGCAAAAGGTCTCTTATCTCTACACACTTGGAAAACTTGGGAACAGATATTTCTAACTTATTTTAATTACTTCCCCTTTAAAATGAGGCATGCCCATGGGATTTAACCCCTTTTTAAAAAGAATTTGAAAATACAGCATTTTCCAGTCACTTGTCAAGAACAGTTAACTGACATTAGGAAAGCTGCATTTTTACTACTGATTTTCAATAAACTTCTGAGTAAGTGGATCAAATTGAAAAATGAGTATTGAATCTACATATCTTTGTGACACACTGTTTTTTAAATAACCATGTATCAAAATAAGCTTATAAGTCAATTTTTGGGTTGCTATATCAAAAATTGATAATCCCAGATTTTAATTTTTTAAAAATTTATTTTTTTTGAGAGACAGGGAGAGACAGAGCACAGGCAGGGGAGGGGCAGAGAGAGAGAAACTCAAAAACTGAAGCAGGCTCCAGGCTCTAAGCTGTCAACACAGAGCCAAACACAGGGCTTGAACTCATGTACTGTGAGATCATGACTCGAGTCATAGATGATGCTTCACCAACTGAGCCATGCAGGCGCCCCGATAATCCAAAATTTTAAATGTTGATTATGCATATTTTTTCAGCACTCACCAAAGACGTTATGAATAGTACGAGCCTGGGTGGCTCAGTGGGTTAAGTGTCTGATGTTAGCTCAGATCTTGATCTCACAATCTGTGGGTTCAAGCTGTGGGTTCACAGCTCAGAGCCTGGAGCCTGATTCAAATTCTGTGTCTCCTTCTCTCTCTGCCCCTCCTGTGCTCATGCTCTGTCTCTCTCTGCCTCTCAAAAATAAATAAAAACCATTAAATTAAAAAAAATTAATAAGAAATAGTAAGAGCAAAAAGGATTTTTGTACCATTAATAAAATAAAATAGGGGCTTCTAGGTGGCTCATTCTGTTAAGTGTCCAACTTCAGCTTCAGCTCATGGTTGGTGAGTTCCAGTCTCGCATTGGGCTCTGTGCTGACAGCTTGGAGCCTGGAGCCTCCTTCGGATTCTCTGTCTCTCTCTCTGTTCCTCCCCTGCTTGCACTCTCTCTCTTTCAAAAATAAAGATTTAAAAAATTAAAAATTAAATAAAAATGATTTTTAAAGTATGTATTTCCTATTTATATCATACTATAAAATGCTCATCTGCATTTCATAATATATATAACTTATAAGCATATAAATACATAATAATCAGATTTACCTTAAACAAAATATTCAATCTTGTTATGCCCAAGATTTCAATATCGTCCCCCAAAACCAGAGACCGCCAGGGAGACTGAGTCACGCATGCTAACACAAAGGGCTTTATTACGGGCTTCGGCTCGCCAGGTCTAAACTCGGGCTCACAGACTTCACCAGCGCAGTGGACCCATGCTGAGAGCCCCAACAAGGGCTGAGCAGGGTTTTTATGGGTTTGGGAAGGGGGCGTTACAGGAAATTGACACAGGTACAGGGGTCCAATCATTAACACATAACATCATTGGCAGTAACTTTAACCGTATACATTTGTAAGGATGCAGGTCTGAAACTGACTCCATGAAACAATATTGCCCAAGGCAAAAGGGACCACCCTGGTAACATTCTAAGGGCGGGCCTAAAGATGGAGGCTAAGGCTAGTCCCGCCCTACCTGAGGGTCCTGGGCCCACTCTGTGATTGGTCAATACTCTATAATAGTGATTGGATCACTGTATTTCCTGTAACTCCCCCTTCCCAAACTCATAAAAGGCCCTGCCCCGCCGTGTTCGGGGCTCACTCCTCGTGGATCCAGTGTGTTGTTGAAGTCTGTGAGCCCGAGTTTAGGCTGGCTGGGCCTAAATTTGTAATAAAGCCCTTTGCTTTTGCATGCATGATTCGGTCTCCCAGGTTATCTCTGGTTTTAGGGGGCGATATTAAAATCTGGGTACAACACATTGTCCAGTGTGTTCATTACTTTTGGCGGGACCCAATCACAACATTTAGAGTGTTAACCAATTACAGAGTGGACCCAGGACCCAGGACCCAGAACCCTCATGTAGGGTGTAACTAGCCTTAAGCAATAAGTGATTATCTATAGCTTCTATCTCTAGGCCTGCCCTTAGGAATGTTAAGGGTGTTAGCTGGCCTTTCCTGATTGGGTGTTACGAGGGTGGTCCCTCCTGCCTTGGGCAATGTGTGCCCTCTTATTGTCTAATGATTCTGAGAAGCTGACGGGTAGGCCTCCCAGGACAGAGGAAAACGTGAAGCCTGTCATGGAGTCAGTTTGGTTCAGACCTGTGTCCTTACAATCTCTCTAGGTTCCTATATTCTTACCTGTAAAATGAGTGGTTTTGATTACATAATCTGTTTAACTTGCTTTAAAATTCTTTGATTTATGCCTGGAGATCCTCTTTTCAGCCTGTATGCCTGCATTTTTTTAAATGACATCATCATCAACCTTCTTTCATCAGCCTAAAAACATGTCAGACCTACATTTTTCTTTCTTTTTTTTGGAATTCTGGCAGCTTCTTTCCCTCTGCCTGAGGTCAATCTTGAAGTTATGCAAGTATCCTTTGCAATTTAAAAACAATTGTCTTTCATTGTAGGAGAATGGAGGCGGGAGAGTTCTGTGGCATCACTGTGAGGCATCAGAAAGGGATTTACTCAAGGTGGTGTAAAACAAAAACAGAAGCAGATGTGGGGAATGACAGAGGAATTTATTTTGAGTGAAGAAATGACAGATCCGGTGATAGGCTGCAGATATAAGGGGTTTTACAGAGAGAAGAGTTAAAGATAATTTAGAAGTTTCTAGCATTGGAGAGTAGAAGGAGGTATTATGGACAGATTTATGAACATATTAAAATGATGCTCGTTTGTAAAAAAAAATGTTGAGCTCCATTGCAAAAGTTAAATTTGAGGTAATTTTGGAACATTTAATTTTCTCTACTTTTTTAATTAGAAAATAAATCAGATTAAGAAAAAAAATGGTTAATATCCATAATGGATAAAGATCATCTATAAATCAATGAGGAAAAAAATTCATTTCCAAAAGAAAAATGAGCAAAGACAATTCCCAGGAATTCATCAAAGACGACACTCAAATGACTCAATCTTACAGTTTAAGAAATGTGAAATTAAAATAACAGTAGTCTGTAATAGAGATGATCAGGACAGGCTTTTGCCATAATCATATTGCTTCTTTGGAGAAACAGTTCTTTTCTCTTATAGAATTGGCCATGAATACACTTAGAGTGTATTTGGGACCATGATTTACGTGCCCTGGCTCATGGAAATGAGAACCTGAGTGGGAGAGAGAGACAGGAAGCCTGGCTGGGGCCCAGCTGGGTGATGTGACCGAACAGGTGGTCCAGTAATGCACTGAGGAAGGGCTGACAATCGGAGGAATTAATGATGACTATGTCAAGGGAAAAAGGTCATCTGTGGCAAACTGAAATGATACGTCTCATTACTAAAGATGAAGGAAAAGGGACATACATCCCCTAAACCAGCTCACCCGGGATTCATTAATATATTAATCCCAACCTAGCTAGAAAAGCTGACAAAGCACCAGGGAGATATTGAAAAACACCAAAGGGCAGAATCTCATGCGTATCAGCACAGAGCATACAGTTTGTCAACTGTGGTGCCCAAACCCACAAACTGCAAGATCATGACCTGAGCTGAAGTCGGACTCTCAACCGACTGAGCCACCCAGCGCCCCTGAAAAGACATTTTTAAAATTCTAAGAGGAATCTGAACTTGACCTTCAGTGTACTTCCTTGGATCATCTATCTCCTTGGAGAGATAGGAGCCTTCATTCAGCAGCAATTTTTTGCTAGGCTTCTCAGTGTTCACGGAGAACGTCAGTTTTCTGAATTGTCTAATAACACATATGAGTCTATATTTAAGTGGCAACATAGGAAATCTGTAGCTCAGGGAATGGTCAAGCATGAAACAGTGACTCAGAGTGTGCTGCTGCAATATTATGGATGCCTTGGCTGAAAGAAGTCATGTTTGGGGAAGACTGACCAGAAAATTCATCTGCTGGGGTGGTGTGCTGCCCAGACCCCCATCCCCTGCAGAACTGAGGCTCCCGTTTCCTCAACCACCCCCACTCTTGGCTGCTGATGGCTCACGGATCCCCTGCAGGAACTGCCCTTGGAAGAAGCTGTTTTGCCCACGATTGCAGCCCCTCCCCAGCAAGAGCCTGCAGCGCAGGTCTCCTTCCTGCAGGGGGATCCAGCTTCGAAGCTCGCTCTGGGAGTGACCGGCTTCTCTCTCCTGCAGCTGAATCACCATGCCACTCCTGACCGCTCTGCTTCTCTGGTCCCCTGGGGCTGCTGCTTCTTAGAGACTGCTTGTCAGAGCGATCCTTGAGGAGCCCCGGCAAACAGATTGTCACCACACCTGCTCCTTCCAGACAGCCCCAACTAAAACGGTCTCCAAATACTCTTTCAGACACTGTCAACTCAATCCCTGGGTCTAGTTAGACCCTAAGAGAGGTGGTGGCTTTCTTGGTAACTTAATATTGACCACCTTGAAATTACGTAGTTCAATTTGCTTTGAGGGATCTTACACCCAGCTTTGTGTGTAAAGAACAGCCCTGTGAGATGTGTCATTTCTTCCACTCTAAGGTTCTTGTTACTTCTACAGTTTGATGTTTAGGGAGTTTATCCTAAGGAAATAATCTGATTTGCATGCAAAGATGCAAAAGATGAATAAAGATAATGATTAGAGCAGTTTATAGCGAGTGTTAGTCTGAAACCTTATATTTACCATATATATACACAACAGTTAAAATTAAAAAACACACATGGGTTGCCTGGGTGGCTCAGTCGGTTCAGCGTCGGACTTCGACTCAGGTCATGATCTCAACGTTCGTGGGCTCGAGACCCGCTTCAGCTCTGTGCTGACAGCTCAGAGCCTGGAGCCTGCCTTCAGATTCTGTGTTGCCCTTTCTCTCTCTCTCTGCCCCTCCTCTGATCACACGGTCTCTCTCTGTCTCTCAGAAATAAATAAATGTTAAAAGTTTAAAAAAAATTAAAAACACACAAAACAATATGAATAGTTTAATCCCATTTTTCAAATGCCCTACATATGTTCATGGATGAAGACACCTGAAATTTGACATGACAAGTCAGGACATTAGCTGTAAGTATAGCAATTACCTACATAGAGGTGAAAGTCAAAGCAACATCATTCTCACAATTCCATAAAGTTACATACATTTGGCACATTTTTGTTTAATTTTTGACAGAGTCTAATAAAATGCATATAAAAGCCAAACATTTTATTGAGGTGACATAATACAATTTAACTTTTAAACAAATTTCTTATAATTTGTAAAAATTCTTATAATTTGTAAAAATTCTTATAATTCTTATAATTTGTAAAAATTCTTATAATTTGTAAAAATGCTACTAATTGTAATAAAGGAACTTTAACACTTAGTTTGATAGGTCAATTATAATCATTATAAAATGCATTTCCATCATTACTAAATGATTTTGTATCTATTTAGTTTGTCAACAAACATAGATGTGTTATTATTTATTGATAATCTCTCTACATACTGTAAGGCTAAACCAAACAGACACCATGACAGGCTTTAAGTTTCCCCTCTGAACTAGAAGGCCTGTTTCAGTTTCCCCAAAACTATCAGGCACTTACACATTGCCTAGAGCAAGAGAGACCACCTTGCAGTATCCAATCAGGAAAGGCCAGCTACCTCTCCCCACATTCCTCAGATGAGGCCTGCAGATGGGAACTTTAGATAGGACCCTGTTACCTAATGTTAAAGTTAACCCATTAGTCGAACAAGACCCTGGACTCGCTCTCTAATTGGTTAATTTCAAAACTACTCTAAATATTGTGATTGGGTCCCATCAAAAGTATCAAACGCTCTGAACAATGTGTATGGTTAAAGTTGCTGCCAATACTGTTGTACCATTATGATTGG
>NC_043714.1:13066295-13081188 GCF_006229205.1 Suricata suricatta | reverse complement strand
TAAATCTGTTGTTTTAAGTTAGTGGCAACTGGTCACAATGGCAGTAGGAAACTGATGTTGCCTAACCACCTACCCTATTAATATAGCATTGCTGCGTCAGTCCCCCAACCTGCCTATTTTATTGTTAACACATCAATTGTAATACGCTGGAAAATAAGTGCTACTTCTGGTACATTTATTAATTAGTTCAATTTTCCTGGAAGAAGGTGTAGCAACATGTATCAGAATATTTTTAAATGTTCATATCCTTTGACTGGGTAATGTGAGGTGGCCAAAGAAATAGTGATAAATACACAGAAAGACCTAGATGCAAGAATGAGCATTACGAGGACATAGTAAAGATTAGAGGAGATATCAATAAAGAGAAAACAAACAAATACGCCTCTTCAGTAATGAACAGAACAATATGGCAAAAGCTCAACAGGAAAATAAAGACTTCAAGATATCATAGCTCAACTAGACCAAAGATATTTATAAAATAATCACCCAACAACAGAATACATATTTTCCTCAAGACCACATGAAAGACTCTCCTCTCTAAATCACGTTAGTCCACAGAAAATCAAGAAGATTGAATCAGTAATATCACTATATCAATGTATCAATAAATTAAAAGATTGAAATCAAGCAAAGTATCTTCTCTGACCACAGAGGAAGTAGAAATCACTCACAGAAGGAAAGCCAGAAAATTCACAAATCTGTAGAAATTAAACCACACAATCCCAAATAACCATGTGTTAAAAAAAAATCATAAAGGGAATTAGAAAAACTTTGAAATGAATGAAAACTGAAACACAACATATCAAAATTCATGGAACACACTGAATGCAGTGTTCAGAGGGAAATGTATTACTGTAAATGCTCATGGTAAAAAAAAGATCTCAAGTCAATAACCTAACTTTCAACCATAAGGAACTGCTGCTGTTCGAAAACAAAAAAGCAGCAAAACTAAACTCAAAAGTGGCAGAGGGAAGAACATTAGTAAGATTAGAGTGAAGATAAATAAAACAGAAAATAGAAAAACAGTAGATAGAATCAATAAAACTGAAAGTTGGTTTTCTGGGGCTGTCGGACTGGCTTAGTCAGAAAAGCGTGTGACTGTTGATCTCGGGGTTGTGAGTTCGAGCTCCACGCTGGGTGCAGAGATTACTAAAATAAATAAAGAAACTGAAAAAAATTGGTTCCTTGAAAAGATCCAAAAAATCAACAAAAGTTTAGCTAGATTAAGAAAAAAAGACAGGGGCGCCTGGGTGGCTTAGTCAGTTGAGCATCCGACTTTGGCCCAGGTCATGATCTCACAGTTCGTGGGTTCGAGCCCCGCGTCAGGCTCTGTGCTGACAGCTCAGAGCCTGGAGCCTGCTTCAGATTCTGTGCCTCCCTCTCTCTGTGACCCTCCCCTGCTCGTGCTGTCTTTCTCCGTGTCTCAAAAATAAATAAAAAACATTTAAAAAAAAAAAAGAAAGAAAACTGGAATGAGAGGGAACATTACTACAGCCATTACAGAAATAATAAGGTTTATAAGTGAATCCTGAGAACAAATGTATGCTAACAAATTAGATAACCTAGATGAAACTGACACAAGGAAAGACACAAACTCTCAAAACTGAAGCAAAAAGAAATAGAAAATATGAGTAGACCTATGGCAATTAAAAAGACTGAATCGGTAATCCAAAAAATGTTTTATCAGGACGCCTGGCTGGCTCCGTCAGTGGAGGGTCTGACATTGGGCTCAACGTGATGACTCAAAACAAAATTTTTTTAAAAACATCTCACAAAGTAAAACTCAGTCCCATCCAAAAGCAATAGAATACACATTTCTCTCAAGTCTACACAGAACATTCTCCAGGATAAATCATATGTTAGGACACAAAACAAGACTTCATATATGTAAGAAGATTGAAATCATGTCAAAAATGTTTTCTGGCCACTGTGATATGAAACTAAAAATCAATTACAAGAAGAAAACTGGAAAATTCACAAATACGTGAAAAGTAAACAACATGTTACTGAACAATAGTGGGTCAAGGAAAAAAATCAAAAAACTAAAAAAATACCTTGAGACAAATGAAAAGGGAAATACAATATACCCAAACTAATAGGATTCAGCAAAAGCAGTTCTAAGAGAGAAGTTCATAGCAATAAATGCCCGCCTCAAGAAACAGACAAAAAAAGTCTGGATAAAACTACCTAACTTTAAGCCTTAAGGAACTAGAAAAGAAGAAAAAACAGCCCAAAGGTAGCTGCATTTTCCTTTCTCTTTTCTTGTTTTAGATTCCACAGATAAGTAATACCATGCAGAAAATGTTTTTATCTGTGAGAAAAATCTCACTTAGCATAATGACCTTTGGTCCATCCATGTTGTCCCCAACAGCAGGATTTCCTTCTTATTTATGGCCGATCCTCTCCCATTGTATCTATGTAATTTTTTTAGTAATACAAACTTGAGCAAACTCTATTTGAATTTGGTTAATTTGCATAACTGAGCTCCAGAAGGAACTCAAAGGGCAAGGCTAGGTAAACACATGCCTGCGTTGGTCTTTGGATATTTACAGCCCTGGGGAGTGGACCGAAGCCCACCACTGAGTAAACAGACTGCGGTACTGATGGCCTCTCTCCTTCTAAAATCTTCACATCTACATCTTTATTCTTATTTCTCAACTAAGGCAAATTACACAAATGATTTTCATATAACAGAAAATTATGTATTAATGTTTATGAGACAAACTGGCACTGATCATATTCTTAATCTGATGTTAGATAATACCCACGGTGCAGGAAATGTCCTTCCTCATATACAAGGGCTTTCTCAATTGTCACTCCACTGCTGTCATCCTGTTTGTTGTGGAGAGGAAATCCCTTCGGTTAGGAGATTGTCTTAGTGTTAATTACACATACCGTGGGCTGTATACATGTAGCTACTTAAGTTAATTTTACCTTTCCACCATACAGAAGCGCTTCCATATGGAGATTTTTAAATTTTTTTAAAATTTATTTATGTATTTTTTGAGAGAGAGACAGAGTGTGAGTGGAGGAGGGGCAGAGAAAGAGAGAGACACAGAGCCCACACACGGCAAGGAACGCAGGAACCGTAAGATCATGACCTGAGCCAAAGTCAGATGCTTAACTGACTGAGCCACCCAGGCGACCTGATTTTGACATTTTCTAATGGATATAATGTTAGCCATATAAATGCTGCCATTTAAGGTATTCTAAGAGAGAGTAAAATTTAGGTTGATAGAATCAGAATGTTTTAGAGCTTTAAAGTTTATACCTCAGAAAGTATCTAGTCCAGTTCTTTTCTTTTTTAGAGAAGAAAGAGAGACTGAATGAGTCTCTGTGACTTAAGTTTTGAAATAAGCTGTTTTGGTTTAGCCAGTCTAAAACAGAGTTTCACGTGATCTCACACAGTGCCTGGCACACAGACGTCACTTTACAAGTATTTGTGAAAGAAATGACTGCTGCCGGTAGATGTCAGAATGATTTTTCTCCAAATTGACTGCCAATCCGTAATAGAGATAATACAGGAAGTGCTTACAATGATTCCCGGCACACAGTTAGCAGGTGTGTGTGTGAGAAGCCCATTCCTCAGTTCAACATTCAATAAGTACTAGCCTACCGGCCGTTATCTGTCCTGGATGCCACGGTGCTGCGTTGAGGCAAACCCGAATTCTCAAGGGGACAACTGGCAGACGTTAGGATCTCACTGCAGTCACCCTTTCACAATGAATGTTGTTTATCATAATTACAATTTGCACCTGAAAATGGCGACTTTACTAAGAAAGGGCCGTGTGGGTTAGGGTTATGAGCAAACATTAGTAAGAGATTTCATCGTTCCTTCAATACATTGTGGTTTGCAAGTATTTTCTTGTATTCCCTCGGATGAAATGAGACTTAGGGTAACTTCAACAGCCAGAAGTTCCTGTTATGTATCTAAAGGCTCACGCGGAACAGGACTGTCTGCCTAAATGAGGGGATTGAGGCCACCAGGTATTATGTTAACAGAGGTGGACATAGGCTAGTGTTATAATCCCTTCCTCAACTGGAGTGTATTTCAACAGGACAGAATTAAAACTACCCACTGAGGATGGAAAGTCCTGCGTTTAGGCTAAGTGGAACTTAGAAAAGCTAAATCTTAGGTGTTTAAAAGGTGACGTTTTTAAGCATTTCTCTTCGGAATCATTCAGAGAGCTCCCGACATCTCCTTGATCAGCAGGACAACTGATTTAGATGGAGGGCCGATACTTCGTCAGTTTTATAGTTAGTGAATCTGTAGGTGTGGAGAGAAAATACACTACCTTCAGTTAGCGATTCTCAAACTTGCTCTATCCTAAGAATCCCCTGAGTGTCTATTACAAATCGAGATTTCTAGACTTCTTCTCTGGAGATTCTGATTAATAGGTTTGGAAGGGGCTGGAAATCTCTGTCTTTAACAAAACCTCAGGCAAATTGTTACAATGGTGTTCCAGCTCGGGAAATAGAATCTTCATTATGATTTGCCCAATAAAAAGGCTGTTATGCTAAAACTCCTATCTAGGCCAGAAATCATCAAAGCTTGTAAAACTTAGTGCATGCAGAAAACTCAGCAACAAAATATAGAACTTCTGCAGCCACCTCCAACCACTAATATCTTAAAAGATTTCATTGGTTCGGGCCATCAGGACTTGACGCTGTATCTCTTCCATAAAAGATGGTGACAAGTATGGATCCTGGTAAGTAGGGGTTAGAGTCATAATTTAACTCTAGACTAAGAAGTGAACAGAATCACGTGCAGTAAAGTTGATATATTATTTTATCAAAGCGAAGTTGTCTTTGATTATAAATGACACCATTATTTTAGGTATCATTTAGAAGAAAAGGATTATGATACAGTGCTTTCTTATCATCCAAATACTTTATTTCACATTTACAGAAAGAGCTTCTTCAAGCTTAGGTATTTTTATCCTATACAACTCAATATCTCTTATGAATACATAAAAAGGGAAATACTGTATTTCACTGAGTCTAAAACACATTTTTAAAAAATATTTATTTATTTTGACAGAAAGAGAGAATGTGTGTGGGGGGGGAGTGGGAGGAGCTACAGAAAGAGAGAGAGGGAGAGAGAGAATTCTAAGTAGGCTCCAAGCTGTTAGTGCAGAGCCCAACATGGGGCTCAATCTTATATACTGTGAGATTATGGCTGAAATCAAGAGTCAGATGCTTAACCAACTGAGCCACTCAGGTACCCCTAAAACACATTTTTTTCACATTTTTACATTGCTGAAATCAAGAGGTATATTATAATCCATGGTGCCTTAGCAATGCATCATAAGTTAACGCATCTTTCCTTTTATTATGCATATTTATGTATATATAACATACATGACATAAGTACATATACAATATTGTTGTATAATGTATAGCACCTCAGATTTACTGAAAGAGGGTATTAGCAATGTATTGTGGTTAATGCATTCCTAAACCTCTTCCCATCCAGGGACCACCTCTTTTGCATCACTCTAATTCAGAGTCGTCCGTGTCCATTGTTTTCCACACAACTATTGCGATGTCCAAATGCAGCATTAGTTAGAAGAGTCCACGGAAGAGCTACTAAGTCCATTGGTTCTGGATTCTAAGCCAGGTTTACAATTAAATACAGTTACTTTATTTTGACATTGGGGCTGTTGATAATTACATCTGATGCACCAACACCCCCGTCCCTTGCCCATTACCTTTTTTGGTTTATACTCTCAATCTTTTGGTTGATTGGGGATAAAAGATTACACCATTGTTTTCTTTTTACCTTTTTTTATAAAGTAGGCCCAACACAGGGCTCGATCTCACAGCCCTGAGATCAAGAGTCTCATGCTCCACCAACCGAGCCTGCTGGGCACCCGGGATTACATCAACCGCAGCCTCTGGAAAACAGTATGGCAGTTTCTAAAAGGGTTAAACAGAGACCTGCCAGATGTCTTGAAGTCCACACCTTGCTATATATCCCAGAGGACTCAGCTGCTCATACACCAGTGCTCACAGCAACAAGAGCCAAAAAAAAAAAAAAAAAAAAAAAGAAACAATCCAAGTTCCCATGGACAGAAGAATGGATAAAGAAAATGTGGTAGGGGCAACTGGGTGGCTCAGTCTGTTAAGTGTCCGACTTCGGCTCAGGTCATGATCTCATGGTTCGTGAGTTCACGCCCCGCATCAGGCTCTGTGCTGACAGCTGGGAGCCCAGAGCCTGCTTTCCATTCTGTGTCTCCCTCTCTCTCTGCCCCTGTCTGACTCATGCTCTGTCTCTGTCTCTCTCTCTCTTTCTCTCTCTCTGAAAAATGAATAAACATTAGACAAATTAAAAAAAAAAAAGAAAATGTGGTGTGTGTACACACACACAAAGGAATATTATTCAGCATGAAAAGTAAAGCCATTTTTACATATGCTACAACATGAATAGATCTTGAAAACATTGTTAAGTAAAATTAGTCAGACACAGAAGGACTTTTATGAGGTACTAGAACAGGCCAGTTGACAGACACAGAAGTAGAATAGAAGTTACCAGGGACTGGAGAGAGGGAAGTTACTGGCTCATGGCTACAGAGCTCTGGTTGAGGAGAATGAAAAAAGGTGTAGGTCTAGATAGTGGTGCAAACCTTGTGAGTGTATTTAATGCCACTTTATGGCACACTCACCAAATGATTAAATCAGCTAATAATTCCTCATAAAATATTTTACCACAAAAAAGCTCCCACCACTCTTTTCTCTCAGGGTTTGCTTCCATGGCCCTTGCCCTCCTTCTGCAAACCCTCCCCCTGGCCCTCACGGTGTTCAAGCCCTGGGGCCGGCAGCAAGCCGCAGAGATACATCCGGGTTCCAGAGATGGAGACCGCGGGAAGTTTGGCAATGAAACAAGGTTTGGGGGTCTGGGATAGAGTTAGGGGTCGCTGCTTAAGGTCAGAAAGGATAGAATAGATTCTGAATAGATCATCCCGAGCTCATTCTCATCTGGGGACAAAGATGGGGAGGTAAACTAATTAAGATTTGTAGTCAGCTAAGTTAGAGCTCAATGCCAGAGTCACAAAACAAAGAATGGGCGTAAGCATTCTGGTGTGTCAGGGTTAGGATTAGGGGTAGAGTTTAGTTCGAGTTAGGGTTAGTAAAATATACATTATGAAACGATATGACAATAAACAGATCTTGAACAAATAGAGCATGCTTATTCCTTATCCTAAAGTTTTACTTACTTACACTCTACTTTCATATACGATTTGAGTCCAGAAATATTTTCATGTGGTAGAAATGATCCCCTTTGAGTGAAGAGGAAAGCAAAGTCTTGTAGCCAGGTGTTTCCTGAGTAGCCCAGGTCTGGTGAAAAACAGAAGCACATTCCAACTCTTATGTACCTCCAGTGCCCAGGGCTTTTGGGCTTTACCGCGGAAAATACTGTATCATCTGTTACCATCACGTATAAGAATGTTTGTGTGATTTAGTTCTCTGACTTCAGAGGAGTAAAAGATATGCACTTGAGTAAGTAGAGATATTGTAGGATTCATTCTTGGCTGTTGTATTTTCTTTTATTTTTTTAAAAACTTTTTTATTCATTTATTTATTTTTGAGAGACAGACAGAGACACAGCATGAATGGGGAGGGGCAGAGAGAGAGGGAGACACAGACTCTGAAGCAGGCTCCAGGCTCTGAGATAGTATTCAGCACCGAGCCTGATGCGGGGCTCGAGCCCACAAACCTTGAGATCATGACCTGAGCTGAAGTCAGATGCTCAACCGACTGAGCCACCCAGGCACCCCGGCTGTTGTATTTTCAATTTAATTAGAGTCAATTACTGTGTCCCACGGAGAGTGGTCTTAATTGTCACAACATTCCTAATATGCCAGTGTCTCAGGTAGGCAGATATGTAATGCCAGGAGCTGGCTTTAGTCATCTTGCTCAGCATTTAAGAGCCGAGTTAGGTTTCATTGCAATAACCTCTTGAGATCCAATTTTCTCCTTTCTAAATAGGGATAATATTACCCCCACACTGTAGCACTATTATGAAGTTAGAGAGATAATGTATGTAAAATATCTAGCACAGTATCTTGGAAAAAATGGTAGGTATTAGTAATCTGAATATCTAATCAGTGGTTTTACTTTCACTCATAATGACACCACATTGACCCAATCAGTCAAGTCTATATTAAAATCATCTGCTTTCCACAATGTAAATTCATATATAAAATAATTGCACTTTTGATGTAACATAGCATGGTGGTTAAATCTTAACTGTAAGCAATCTGACTTGGACTAATTACCAGCAGTGTGGTGGTAAGCAAGTGACTTAATGTCTCTGTTCCTCAGTTTCCTCCAAAATAATGAAGGCTTGTGATGAAAATTAAGTGACTTGACATTGTTTTTAAATTTTAATTCCAGTGTAATTAACATACAGTATTATATTAGTTTCAGGTGTTTAATATAGCGATTCAACAATTCTCTACATACTCAGTGCTCGTCATGGTAAGTGTACTCTTTAACCCCCATCACTTTTTCACCCACTCCCCCACTCATCTCCTCTCTGGTGATCATCAGTTTGTTCTCTATAGTTAAGAGTCTGTCTGATTCTTGGTTTGTCTTATTTTTGTGGATGGTGTAAGAAAGTGGTCCAGTTTCATTCTTCTGCATGTGGGTGTCCAGTTTTCCCAACACCATTTATTGAATAGACTGTCTTTTTCCCATTGTATACTCTTCCCTAAAAGAGTTAACATTTGTAAAGATCTTAGAATTACCTGACACATAGTAGGGGTATATACATCTTTGTTTAAGTAAAAAAACTTTTATATAGGCTTTTACATGTCATTTGCAAATAAATGATTGCCAGCAGTAAAATGAGATAGTATTCCTAACAAGGAAACAATTTTCATTTTACTAATCCATGTGATTCTTGATGCACAACAAAAGAACAGTATGCACGGTTCAAAAATGAAGAAATCAGTATCTAGTTTACATGTCTAAATAAGTGCCTGGTTCACAGATGCGAGGATCTTTGAGGAGAAGGTAGATCCTTAGAGGACAGTTCCTGGACTGCAACGGGCTGACTCTTACCCCAAGTCAAGCCCAGAGATACATGCAGCCATTTATCGGAGGAAGAGAACGAGAAAGGGAAATACCAAGTGCATCCAAGGGTTACCAGACATCACGAAGGTGGTCCCCAGGGCCCCAACATACCACCGAGGTCTCCAGGCAGAATGGGGCTTGTGGAGGTCAGGTGACAGGTGAAGCCTTCATCTGAGTTTATTTTACAGTGGATCTGGTGAGATAGAACATTGATCCTATGGTCATTTCCTCACTTTGCAGAATATATAATACAATTAAACATATTTAGGACCTCGCAGAATCTCCATATGGTTTATGACCCATGGAGTAAGTGCTATAACAGAAAAAGCAAACAGAGGCCTTTGAAACTGACCACGCTGCTTCCTGCACCCCCAATCTTCAGGTATCCCCCAAAGCAGTACCACATCCCTAAGTAACTGCAGAAGTTGAGGCTAGGTTTTTGTTTTTAACTTTTTAATGTTTGTTTATTATTGAGAGACAGAGGAAGACAGAGCATGAGCAGGGGAGAGGTAGAGAGAGGGGGAGACACAGAATCCGAAGCAGGCTCCAGGCCCTGAGCTGTCAGCACAGAGCCCCACAAACCACGAGATCATGACCTGAGCCAAAGTAGGAAGCTCAACCGACTGACCCACCCAGGTGCCACAAAAGCCAAATGAGTTTTAGAGGATGACTGGATTATTGCAAAACTAATCAGGTGGTGAAACAAATTATTGCTAATGTTCTAGATGAGGTAGATTAACTAGAACAAATACACATTGTGCTATTGACATTGAAAACAGGCTTCCAATTTTTATCAGACCCAAGTTTGTCTTTACACAGCAAGGGATTGTGATCTTAATTCACTGTTGTATAAACTCTCCTACTATCTTGTATAATGCCGTCCAGAGATCTTAATTATCTTAATGTGCCACACTGGTTGGGCAGACAGGGTTCTGACCAGAAACAGACGGTGCACTCAAAGTTGACACTTTAGGATAGTTTAATAAAGGCACTATTCACAGTAGTGAGAGCATGGGAAACAGAGTCACCACCACTCTTAGATTTTCTACTGGGTTGAATGGTGTCTGCCCCAAATTCATATCCTTCCCAGGACCTCAGAATGTGATCTTATTTGGAGATAGGTTCTTTGTAGATGTAATCAAATTAACACGAGGTCATACTTGATTAGGGTAGAATCTAATCCAATACGACCGTGTCTGATAAGAAGACGACGCAGACGTGCAAACACAGATAGGTCAGGGAGATGGCCACGTAGCCATGGAGGCAGAGACCCGAGGGAGGTAGCTCCAAACCCAGGAATGCCCAGGACTACCACAAGGACCTGAAGCTAGAAAGAGGAACGAAACAGATTATCCCTCACAGTCTCCAAAAAAGCAAGCAATCCTGCCTGCACTTTGATTTGGGCTTCTACCTCCACTATTGTGAGAATAATTTTTAAAAATTTTTTAATGTTTTATTTATTTTGGAGAGACAGAGCACGAATGAGGAAGGGGCAGAGAGATAGAGGGAGACACAGAATCCGAAGCAGCCTCCAGGCTCTGAGCTGTCAGCACAGACCCTGATGCGGGGTTCGAACCCATCAGTTGTGAGATCACGACCTGAGCCAAAATCGGACACTTAACTGACTGAGCCACCCAGGCGCCCTGAGAATATATTTTTTTTAATGTTTTATTTATTTTTGATACAGAGAGAGACAGAGCATGAGAGGGGGAGGGGCAGAGAGAGAAGGAGACACAGAACTGGAAGCAGGCTCCAGGCTCTGAGCTAGCTGTCAGCAGAGAGCCCAACGTGGGGCTCGAACCCACAAAGGTGAGATCTGACCTGAGCTGAAGCCGGAGGCTTAACCGACTGAGCCACCCAGGTGCCCCAATTTTTTTAAAATTTCATCTTTGTTACAGCACTTTGTTACAGCAGCCCTACCAAACTAATACAGACCTGAACAGACAAGGGGTGGATAGTTATGGAAACTCAGAGAAAGCAGCTGTAGCATTAAGAAAGGGCTGCTAAAAGGCATGGTGGGCCTAGATAAAGGGGTACAGCCAATGTGGGGCAACCCCATGGGGAGGGAGCTGTGGGAACGAGATCCTGACCACAAACTCTCCCCATCTCTGGCCACTGCCTCCTGCCAGCTAAGCAGAACTGGGAGCCAGAGGGCAAGGAGCACACTGGGGAAATCAATCAGTCAGCCTCACGGTGCACAGACGAGAGAGGAGAGTGGAGGGGGAACATTCGAGGTGAAAATGGAAAATATTCAGCACTGGGTATTAGGTGATACTGTGGGACTAACTGTTGCTAAGTTTTTTGGTGTGAAAATGGTATTTAGTAATATAAAAAAAGAAAACAATGCACATAATTTACCCACAAAATATGATAGGTAAGGATTCTTTACAATATTTCAGCTTATTAAAAAAGTGGGAGAGGCAGACAAAACCAGATTGGCACTACAGCATTGATTGATGAAGCAATGTACACTATTCTCACGATCCGTGTTTGCAATATTCCATGGTAAATACTACATTGAAAAGTTTTAAGTGAGGGTTCCCAAGTGATTTCAGATAAAATCTGTGCTCCCGTGGAAACCTAGGCTCTGTATAGACTCGAAATGACAGCTTCCGGATTATCGGCTTCTGATAATATCTAGGCTGTCTCACAACTTTATAAATTGCAGGTAACTGCTTGTAATGGCACTTAACTCTTACCCAAGAATATGTATAATTCTGTCCTCTCTGGTAGAGTTTCAGTTGGCCTCCCTCCATTACTGTGGAAGAAGTTAGTCTTGCCTCTATTTGCATATTCATCTTTTATTTCGTATAAATGTATGCTGTTTTGATTTCTCCTTTGAACTGTTATAACATCTCCCTGGTTCTCTGCTGACAAGTTAAATAAAAGCTTTAACACACATTCCCTTTTATGTCTGCTGGAGTAATAATTGTACCCCTTTTTGAAAGTTATCTCTCAGCAGTGATAAATAAAATAAATGAATTCATAAACTTATGAACGATTATGTGTTAATGAATGAATAATTGCTAAATAATTTCAGAGCACCTTGTAAGCTATTTGTACACATAGTAACTAACTTTTCCTCCATTTGTTCCTCATACCATTGGTTCCAAAATCCCCTTTGGAATCTTTGTACCAGAGGGCTAGATGGATTTTCAGTAAACATGACAGCTCACTGAAGTGAAATATGCACATAGCAAATTTGAAAACATTTCAAAACAAACATTGAGTAACATCTCCCAAAAATCTGTTAAGAATTCTGAAGTTTTTAGATAGATACAAGATACATTCTTGAAAAACACAAACATGGTCTGCATTATTTAACAAGTGATAAGTTTTAGAATAGGAGTCTCACCTTACATGTCTACACCTCTTCTTCAATTTCTTTTCTTTCTCTTTCCTTTAACATTGCAAACTTTTCTTTAATTGAACTCACCGCAGGCACTAGAATTTCTTCCTGTTTTGTTACAGATATCCACTGCTACTGCCGCCATTTTGCCTAGTCTTCTGGGCTCCATGTTGGTTCCATTTTTGCCAAGTTTAATGGCAATCAACCCGTTGGTCAGTATTCCTTGGTGTTTCCCTTACAAGAGTCTCTCACAGATGTAGAAATAGAAAACTTGGACATCATACCCATACATGACATACCTTCAAAAAAGGACACTGCAGTTTTGTCCATCACCTCTCACTGAAGTTTCTGCCCACTTTCAAAGAAGTGGATGCTAATTTCTAAGAATAAGTAGAAGAATGTGTTGAAAAAATTTTGAAAAAGAAAACATGCTGCATATACACTCTTAATTTATTTTTAAACACATTAAACTATTAGAGACGTCTGGCTTCCCTTGTATTTCTATTATTTCGACCCAATACCTTCTTCCTGATCTCCCACTTTCTCCTTTACCTGGCAAACTGCCAATGCACCACTAAAGCCAAGCAAATGTCCTCCTTTTAGTGCACCCAGCTCCCCCCTTGCCACCCCCCCCCCCGCGGAGAGCAGTAGCTTCCTGGGTGTGCTCACGCACAATCCCAGTACCTCTTCCGTGCCAGTTTCACACTGAATTGTAAACCCTTGACACCAATAGCTTTCCATCTCACTCCCAAGTAAAAATCAAAGCTTGGAACCTCTTTCTCCCATTTACATTGTTTTCTCATTGGATTCTCATTGTTTACGGTGCTGACTTCCCAGCCCCACAGACTGGAAGTCACAGCCGGCAGCCCTGCATCCCAGGTATCCTGGGCCAGTTCCTCACCTCCTCCAGGAGTTCACTCCAGCGTCACCGCAGGCGCTGTCACCCTTCATTGCTTTGCTTCCCGGAGCACTGATCCCCACAGCTCGTACCATAACTTGTCACTTATTTATCTTGTTTATTGCCTGTTTCCCTCCACAAGAATGAAAAGTCCCTGTAGACAAAGGTTTCTGTCTGTTTCGTTCACAGGTGTACACTCTACACCTTGAACAAAATCTGGAAACAGTAGCAACTCAATAACTATTCTTTTAATGAATGAAATGGCAGTCTCTCTCACCACTCTCTCTTTTTAAATTTTTTTTAATGTTTATTTTTGGAGAGAAAGAGAGACAGAGCATGAGCAGGGGAGGGGCAGAGGGAGAGAGGGAGACACAGAATCTGAAGCAGGGTCCAGGCTCGGAGCTGATAGCACAGAGCCCCATGCAAGGCTCAAACCCACGAACTGTGAGATCAGGACCAGAGCTGAAGTGAGGCCCTCAACCGACTGAGCCACCCAGGCGCCCCTGACCACTCTCAAGGCAAAGATTTGGTTTTGTTTGTCCAATTCTAGCATTTACCTAGCACATGGTATATACTCAGTAAGACTCAGTCTCATGGATTTCTCTGCAGGACACAGGTCAATTCTAGGACAGCTACAGTGGGTGGAGATCAAGAAAACGCCAATTTAAGAACCTTTCTGGTTTCCGTATCATTTCCCTGATTCACCTTCATTACCTGGGATCACTTAGGTGAGGTCATACATCTTTGGCCAGTTCACTGAAAGGCTAGATAGACATGCTGGTGCACTGAAACGGAAGAAGTGGATGGTGTTTAAAACTTTTCTTTTCCCTCCCTGCCTCCCTCCCTTCCTTTCTTTCTCTCCCTCTCTTTTCTCTTTCTTTCTTTCTCTTTCCTTCCTTCCGCACTTGCTAGTCATCCATGCGTATCACTCACAGGATAAGGTGCCAAGAACTGAAAGACTGCCTGGATTTGGAGGAAGGGACCGAGCAAGAAGTCTGTTAAGGTAACATCATGGAATGTGTCTTTTAGAAACCACTGTGGTAATAACACATTTCGAGATGGGAAGTCAGCGTGGAGCACTAATAATTATGCGTAAGGAGGAGCGCTCAGTAGTGATTCTGCCACAGGGCCATTGCAGGGTTGTCCTTCTAGCTCCAAAATGAGAAAGAGATTAGGAGAGAAAGAACGAAAGTAAGAGAGAAAAGGAGGGAGGGAGGGAGGGAGAGAGGGAGAGAGAGAGAGAGAGAGAGAGAGAGAGAGAGAGAGAGAGAGCGAGCGGTGGAAAGGGAGAAAAAGCAAGTGAAAGAAGGAGGGAAGAAGGGAGAGAAAAAGGGGAGGCAGGGAAGGGAGGTGGAAAAAGATGGAACAAATGTCTCTAGAGGATTTTTTTTTTTTTTTTTTTTTTGAGAAACACCCAAACTAATCACAATCACTGTAGGCAGACAAACTTTCTGGTATCTTCCCTTTGGTGGTGAACCCCACGCCTTCCCTCGGTGTTGAAGGAAAGGCTCGGGTTACTCCCCAGAGTCTCCAGGAGTAGCACCGTGGGGGTGAGGGGCGCACCACGC
>NC_043714.1:13030448-13066195 GCF_006229205.1 Suricata suricatta | reverse complement strand
TGCCGCTCAGCGACGCCTTCCTGCTGCGGTTCCTGCGCGCCCGCGACTTCGACCTGGAGCTGGCCTGGCGGGTAAGCGGCCCTCCCCGGGGACCCGCTGCCGCGGCCGGACGGCTGCGGTCCTGGGAAACCCGCGCCCGCCCTTCCAGGGTCCTTGGGTCTTGGAAGCGGAAAACCTAGAAGGAGCTGGAGCGCTTCGGGGTGATGGCCCGTGTGGCCCCAGACACTGGAACCCTGCTCTGGATGAGTCTCCCGGACCTATCCAGTTTGGGGCGAACGCCTTTCCTCTCCCCGGCGCGAGGCCGGTGGTGTAAACCCGCGGGGGAACCGGGATCGATCACAGTGTCGCGCATCACTCCACGTGTGGCCGGGAATACGCAGGTGCCCGTCCAACTGAAGCCAAAATCTAGCGAAAGAGAGCCATCGATAATAGTACTGGACGTGCCAGGACGGTACAGCCGTCGGTGTATTGCGAGTGGAAAGGTGTGGGATGTGGAGGCTCTGTGTTTCCAGGTCGAGAGAAGGGGTGGTGGGAAGAGGGGAATCGAAAAGAGAGATGTAGCCTTGAGTTCTGTCACTTTGGGGTCAGCATCCTTTTCTGTTAAATAGTGGTGAGAAAGCCTACCACACTGACTGATTTCGAGAACTGAACGTGAGCCAGTTTAGCAGAACAACACGTTTCCAGCACAGAGCCTGACACAGAGTAAGCCGCCAGCAGTTGAACCTGATCTAGCCCTTGTGCCAAGTGGGTTGCTCAATGTCAGGTTGCGAGGTGGGAGGCAGGGGAGGTAACATGTCTGAGTATGAGTGTTTTGCCGTCGTCGTTAACTGATTTTTAAAACATGTTTTTAATATTTATTTGGGGCGCCTGGGTGACTCGGTTGAGCATCCGACTTCGGCTCAGGTGATGATGTCATGGTTTGTGGGTTCGAGCCCCGTGTCGGGCTCTGTGCCCACAAACAGCCCAGAGCCTGGAGCCTGTGTTCAGATTCTCTGTCTCCCTCTCTCTCTCTGACCCTCCCCTGCTCATGCTCTGCCTCTCTGTCTCTCAAAAATAAATAAATGTTAAAAATTTTTAAAAATATATATTTAATGCTTATTTATTTTTGAGAGAGAGCCCAAGCGGGGGAGGGGCAGAGACAGCGGGAGACACAGAATCCCAAGCAGGCTCCAGGCTCTGAGCTGTCAGCACAGAGCCTGATGTGGGGAATCGAACTCTCTAACCCTGAGATCATGACCTGAGCAGAAATCAGAAGCCCAGCCGACTGAGTCACCTAGGCGCCCTGTCATTAACTGATTTTAACGGAAAAAGAAAAGAGCATCGATGATTTTTAAAAAAATCCGTAAATAGTAAAAAGTGCAAAGTAAGTTTCTAAAAGTAACTTTCTAAAGGAGAAAAGTTCCCCAACCAAAACCTTCATTTTGTTGGTCGTTTACCCAGAAGCAGTTACTGTGATGTTTCTCTTTCTAGATCTAGTCTGAACTCACACAGCATAGGTATATGTTTTCATTTGACTTTTTTTTTTTTTTTACATAATGTATCATAGAGATCAGCCTATTTCAGCATGTGTGCATACAACTATACAACTTCTCCTTTTGGAGAGCTGTGTCCTGTTCCACTCTAAGAATTAATTCCATTAAAATGTATTAACCTGTCCCCTGTTATTGGACATAGGCGTTGTCATTAATGCTATTCATTCCTTCAGTGATTATTTTTTGAACTACAATGTGCCTGGCAGGGTACAAAATGCAGTAAACAAGACAATGGGGTTTCTTCTGTCACCAACTGGATTTTGTAGTATGTCTTTATACATCTGTCTTTGTGCAAAGACACGAATATATCCTTAAAGATAGATTCAGCCAGTACAGGTGTTGGATGAAGTAAGAGGTGCATTTTCAATGCTGATGAATGTAACCAAGGTCCTTCAAAGTGTTTGCACTAATTGTATCACTTTTATACTACAAAATGGTGACCTTTTCTTCATATGGTCACCCACACTGTACTATCAAACATTATGACCTGTGTCAGCCTGCTTGGTGAGGCATGGGTTCTCATTATCATATGCATCTTTTTAAATTATAAGTGAGGTTCATCATGTTTCATATATTTAAAAATTTTAAATTATTTTCCAGTTAACTGCCTGTTTTTACCATTTGTTAATTTTCTTCCATTTTGTCCATGTGAAATATACATGTAATTTTTTTATTCATAAAATTCTTTGTGTGATTAACAAAAAATAAGCCAGTTTGTTGTCTTTGGACATTGTACTATTTTTCTGGGCAGAGTTTAAACATTTCTATGTAATCAAATATATCAATTAGAATGTTCTTTGATTGTTTCTAGGTCTTATAAGCTCTTCTCTCCACATTTTTCTATAGTTATTTATTTATTTTTAGTTTTTTTAATGTTTATTTATTTTTGAAGGAGAGAGACAGATCATGAGCGGGAGATGGGCAGAGAGAGAGGGAGACACAAAATCTGAAGCAGGCTCCAGGCTCTGAGCTGTCAGCACACAGCCTGATGCGGGGCTCGAACTCACAACTGAGCTGAAGTCAGATACTCAACTGACTGAGCCACCCAGCCACCCCTAAAGTTATTTATGACTTCTCTTTTTAAGGTTGGAATTGCTAATCTACTGGGATTTATTTTGATGTTAGGAGTGAAATAAGAATCTGACTTTAATTTTGTCAGATGGCTACTCAGGTATCCCAACGTCATGAGCAATGAACTAATATTTATTCAGCAACTACTAAATATAAAGACAACCTGAGGACCTGAGAAGAGTACGTTTAGATGAGGCATTAAACATATAAGTGTGTAGAGGTTACTACTTATAAAAAAGCGAATGATTTACTGATTTCATTTTAGTTGCTTTTTAAAAGTAATGCCTAAACAAAAGAAGAAATAAAATTTACCCCCAACCTCTGTTATATATACTATTTTTTGTATTCTTTATTTTCCTGAATTGTTTTCATTGCACCAGGTCCTTAAGGAATTGGCTAGCCAGACTGTGTCTAAATCATTGGATTGGGATCAAGTCTCTGTCTGCGTACTCTTTGCCTCACTTTTCTGCCAACTGGAAAGGAAAGGAAAAGGCTTAGAGTGTGAAACTATTTTTTTTTTTCACTTTCCACCGTAAGAGCAGCTAATTCAACTCAAACTCCCTTATTTATGATATAAAAGCCCTATGTTTTTAGTATAAGAAGAAAACTTTATAAGTCCCTCAGTTACAATGAAACTAGTAACCAGGTTCTAGAAGTAACTAGAAGTAACTAGTCCAAAATCTTTTATTAAGTGGGGGAGCAGGGATCTGACCTTGGGTTGAAGTTTGCAGAGCCTGCGTCACAAGCACACTGCACTTGACCCTTCTGTTTAAAACAATGAATTTAAAACCACCAATTGTTAACCTTTGCCTGTTCTACGTATTCTTGTGAACTGCTGCCTTTTACAAGTGACTAGTTCAGTTCCTTATATTTTTGCTCCAAGTGGCAAGTTTTTATCCTTTAAATATTTCTATGGTTTTCCCAAAGTCTTTAAAGCTTTCAAAATCCATTGACTTTCACTGCTAATTTCCCTTTAAATGTAGCTTCTTTTGTAAAATTTATCATAACACATGTCAGTTTTAGCAACTCTGCTCCTGACAGTTACTGCCTTTAAGCAAATGTGCGACTTCTCTAAGCTTCAGTTTTCTTATCAGTAAAATGGGGTAACAGGAGTTACCTTTCAGGATGGTTGTGGTAAGGGATTGAAATGATGCCACTAAACCCCATCAGAGCTGCACCAACATAGTTGTTATTTTGTTTGAAAGTACATGAAAAATGTAAGACGAAACATACTCAATTACAAAGTATAGTTAATGAAAATAAACCATAATTTTATTTATTTATTTATTTGTTCCTAATTGTGGTACAAAACAGGTGCCTTCTAATAATGAATATTCACTTGCTTCCAGTTTTCTGTTGATGTGGACTTTTGATGATTTGTTGGAATTTTGATGATTTGGTGGAATTGCTCAGTAGCAGTTTGCGTTATTTACATAAACTTATTTACGTCAGCCAGGGTTCTGAATTAATTTATCAATGGAAAAGTAATAATCAAAGATCCGAGTTTAGATATTTCACTTTGGAACTAACAGATCCCTTGACAACTTCTATGATTCCAGGGGAAAGTAAGATCATTCTTTTATAAAGGTACTGATACGCTGTGTGTATCTAGTGTTTTCCTGGAATTAGAATTAAAAGGACTATTTTTATATCAGAGGAAACTGTCAAAGTAATGAGCATCCTAACGTGCTTTTAACCTTTGATCTGGTGCGCCCTGAGACAGGAAGAGGAACAGAAACTCATAGAGTAGAATGAATATAGCAGAATCTACAATGTACCTTTTGTTCTTTCTGCTTTTGGAAGTTGCTATTTAGGTCACCAATTATTTCGTTGTTGGCTAATTTATGGGCTTTTTTCGTTCTTACCTCTCAGTTTCATTTAACTCATAGCAACTCTCTTTTTTTAAAAACAATTCGGAAAAGTGTATTAAATGAAGAAATGAGAGGGAGAAAGATGGAAATAAAGTTAGAAAGACAACATCCGTGAGAGAGAGAAAGGAGCGAGGGGCAGGCGGCACCCAACTTCTCCCTGCCATCTGTGCATCCTGGTGTCGCCTCTCCAGTATGCCGTCAGTCCAACCAGCTTTTCTCGTTCTTCCGCTATTTCCAGTCATTACGTTGCCCAAGGGTTAGAATTTCCCCTTCTACTTGGTTTTTGAATTTGTATTTGTAGTTTCTTCTTCAGATCATAACTACTTTGTGATCACACCTGTTATGTTTATTCCAATGACTCTCAAATACGGAATCTGTCCCTTCCTTTCATCTGAACCTCAGTTCCCCATTGCTAGTAGACCTCTTAAAACTCAAAACAAACATGCAAAACTTGCAAAAACTTGCAAAACTTGAGAACACTGAAAATCGCGAAGAGGAAAATGGAATAATCACAAATTTCAAATGCATAATTTTATTTTAGTACTCTCCACTAATAATATCTGTATTACTTGTAAATGCAGAGTAACCATTACTGGTGGGTTTTTTTTTTTAAATACAAAGAAAACAAGATTCCTTCATACTTTGCCAAGACTTACTATCCAGGCATACCATTCCACTCTGAAGGCAAACCACTGTTAAAACGTTGATTTGGGGGGCACCTGGGTGGCTCAGTCAGTTAAGCATCCAGCTCCGGCTCAGGTCCTGATCTTAAGGTTCATGGGTTAGATCCCTGTGTTGTGACGGCTCTGTAGTGACAGCTCAGAGCCTGGAACCTGTCTTTGGATTCTGTGTGTGTGTCTCTCTCTCTCTGTCCCTGCCCCACTCATGCTCAAAAATAACTAACATTAAAAAAATTTTTAATGTCAATTTTTGTTGGTTTTCTGTTGGTAGAAAATATAGTAATGGTATAGAGATGTATCTTTGTATCTTTGATTTAGCTCTTTCTTTATAGGAAAGAAAATGAAACCAAAAATCCTAATAATCTTTAATATAAACCTGCACTAAGATACTTGGATGAGCAATATAAATCCAAATAACTGTCCCAATTATCACAACAGCAGTGGTAACTAGCACTCATTATGCGCGTGTATGATTTACATTTAACCCTGTGAGGCAGACATGAAGGAAACAAGACTCAAGGAGTTGAAGATTTACCCAAGATCACACAGACAATAAATGGTAGAGTTAAGGTTTTTCTGAAGCAGCAGCCTGGGAATTTAACTTTTCACTGCCTAGCACGGCTTGTATGATGCCGTTGTTACTGACGGGTCAGCTCCAGGGAGCGCAGGCATTTCACGCTGTTCACTGCTCTGATTCAGTATTTGGAACATTGTAGACGCTCCCAAAATATTTGTAGGGCGAATTTGTTTGGTTTCTCTTCTTCTTTGTTGCAGTTATCTGTTGCTGAGTAACAAATCGCTCCCAAATTTAGTGGCTCAAACCACCACCATTTATTTGTCTGTGATTCTCTAATTCGGGCAGGGCTGCATGGGGCCGCCTCTGCCCCACATTGCATCAGATGGGAACTTGGCTGAGATCAGACTAAGATGAGCTCTGGTTCTCCAGCGTCTCTCTCCACACAGACTTAATGACTTGGTAATCTGAGTCTTTTTAATTTTTTTTAAATGTTTCATTTATTTTTGATACAGAGAGAGACAGAGCATGAGAGGGGGAGGCGCAGAGAGAGAAGGAGACACAGAACCGGAAACAGGCTCCAGGTTCTGAGCTAGCTGTCAGCACAGAGCCTGACGCGGGGCTCGAACCCACGAACGTGAGATCTGACCTGAGCCGAGGTCGGAGGCTTAACCGACTGAGCCACCCAGGCACCCCATCTTTTTAATTTTTTAAATATTTATTTATTTATTTTTGAGAGAAAGGCAGAGCACAAGTGGGGAAGGAGCAGAGAGAGAGAGGGAAACACAGAATCCGAAGTAGGCTCCTGACTCTGAGCTGCCAGCACAGAGCCCAACACGGGGCTCAAACTCACTAGGCAAGCCATGAGATAATGGCCTAAGCCGAAGTCGGATGCTTAATGGACTGAGCCACCCAGGCGCCCCTTAGTAATCTTATTCTTAGGTGGTGTAATGATCCCAAAAAGCAAACACAGAAAGTCCCAGACTTCCTAAACAGTGTCACTTCTGCCAAAGCAAGACATGAGGCCACATGAACAGACGCTTCTCTAAAGAAGACATCCACATGGCCAACAGACATATGAAATGATGCTCAACCTCACTCATCATGAGGGAAATACAAATGAAAACCACAATGAGATACCACCTCACACCTGTCAGAATGACTGACATGAACAACTCAGGCAACAACAGATGTTGGCGAGATGCAGAGAAAGAGGATCTCTTTAGCACTGCTGGGGGGAATGCACACTGGTGCAGCCACTCCTGAAAACAGGATGGAGGGTCCTCAAAACACTGAAAATAGAACTACCCTAGGACCCAGCAATTGCACTACTAGGTATTTATCCAAGGGTTACAGGTGTGCTGTTTCAAAGGGTCACACGTACCCCAATATTTATAGCAGCGCTATCAACACTAGCCAAAGTATGCAGAGAGCCCAAGTGTCCATCGATGGACGAATGGATAAAGAAGATGCAGTATAGATACACATGGAGTATTACTTGGCAATCAAAAAGAATGAAATCTTGCCATTTGCAACTACGTGGATTGAACTAGAGGGTATTTTGCTAGGTGAAATTAGTCAGAGAAAGACAAATATCATATAACTTCACTCATATGAGGACTTTAAGATACAAAACAGATAAACCTAAGGGAAGGGAAGCAAAAATAATAGAAAAGCAGGGAGGGGGGAACATAAGAGACTCTTAAATATGGAGAACAAACAGAGGGTTACTGGAGGGGTTGTGGGAGGAGGGAGGCGCTGAATGAGTGAGGGGCATTGAGGACTACTCCTGAAATCATTGTTGCACTATATGCTAACCAACTTGGAGGTAAATTTAAAAAATAATAAATAAATGAATAAATAAAGATGTCAGGCCAGGCCAGATTCAGGGAGGAGGAATCAAATGGATCCCACCTCAGATCGGACAAGCTGCATGTGTAGATGGGGAGGGGAGGGACTGCAGCCGTCTCTGGAGACTGCTGGCCATAGGAGACGGATGAAAATTACTCAGCTTTGAAGTTGTGATGAAGTCTTCTCACCTGAGATCCTTGATGAAGGGAACGTCAATTTTTACAGCTAAAAAAATAATACACCAGATTAAAATCCTGACGCACGGGATGGAAAGGGCCCTCTATAATGCCAAGGCTTTGCTACCGTTTTTGTGAAGTGCTTACCAGGTATGTTATCCGCAGACAACTTTTATTTTATTTTTCAGTTACTGAAAAACTATTATAAGTGGAGGGCAGAATGTCCAGAAATAAGTGCAGATCTACGCCCTAGAAGTATCCTTGGCCTTTTGAAGGCCGGTTACCTTGGAGTCCTGAGAGCCAGAGACCCCACCGGCAGCAAAGTTCTTATTTACAGAATCGGTAAGTCATACATCGTCCTTTTTATTTTCTTCTTTTTTTCCCCTTGACTGCCCTATTGAAAGCTTTAATGAGTCTATATTGAAGAATTTAGCTTTTTAGGTCTTCACTTAGGTTTAATTTAGAGTTTAATGTCACTCAAACATAATAAAACTGGTGATTGTGAGAAAATTAAAAACCTATGAAAACCTTACTTCCATTCTTCCACAGAGTAAACTGTATAAAATAAGAGAGAAAGGAAACAGAGTAGAGAAATAGGGGGGGAAGGTGAAAAATATCAAAGTAAAGGGTTTAAAAAGTAGTAGGAAACCCAAACAAGACTTCCGAACCATAACAACGCAACGTCCGTGAGAGCGTGGACTTTGTCTGCTCACTGCGTCCCAAACACTGAAGCCAGGAGGGGTACATGGCTGGGATTTATTAACCACTGCTCCAGTGAGTGGACGGTTTGTGGGTTAACACCCAGGGCTGAGGAGACAGGGGCTCCCTACAGGGGCTCCCTCTCTGGGGTGGGGGTACGTCCAGTGGGAAAAGACCTTTCCTGGGCGGTTGGAAGACATTGTGTCCCACATGCCGCTCTTCACCGTTAGGCTTGTCCCAACTCCCCCCTCTTCACCGTTAGGCTTTCCTAGTGTTTTCTGTAGGTTGGTGACTGCCCCCTCCTTAGACGTGTGTGTGGTTAAAAATGGTGCATAACAGAGGACTCACAGGGCCCCCAGCATCCTCTCATGGCCCAGTAGGAAGGACAAAGATAACCAATATTTCACGAGGAGAATCTCATTAATTATAATCTTACAAAAGCTTTTACATCTGTAAATATTCTAGGGAAGTTTAAAATATTTATAGATTTGCTTTTCCTGCCTGATGATAAATAATATGCCTGCCTGTAACTCAACTCTTTATGATCTTGCAAGAAGACACTGCATTTAATTCTTTAGGGTATCCGAAGGTGGAGTAGAATGAATCGGTTCTGGGCTCCAGCTTCTGTGTCAAACATACCTGGGTCATCGTGAAGTTGCTGTCGGTAAAACAGACTTCGCAATGTCTGTCCTGTCCTTTTGTTGCCCCCCCTCCAGTGTTCTAGGAAGACCCATGAAGTTCCCCAAGTTATTTAGGGATAGAGCTGCCAGAGTTAACATAGTATCCTATCAAGTAAACATACATTTGATGAAACTATGGTATGTCCAGTTTGCATCTGAATTTCAGATAAACAACAAATAATTTTTTAGTATGCATGGGGCACATTACATTAGCAATTATATCCTGTTTATCTGAAATCCAGTGTTAATAGGCTGTCTTATATTTTATCTGGCAATGCTACTTAGAGGTCCCAGGAAATAAAACTGAAACCTGCAGGTGTCCTGGTTCTGTACTGCCTGGCTGGAGAGTTGTTTTTTTTTTTTTGTTTTTTTTTTTTTGGTTTTTTTTTTTTGAGTTTGTTCATAAATTCCCTAGGGGCAAGTTAAGAAGTAAAAATGACACTTTGAAAGTAAAAAGCAAATGTACTACTTTGATCATAAATATCTTAACATTGGGGTAACCTGGCTGGCTCAGTCAGTGGAGTCTGTGATTCTTGATCTCAGGGTTTAAGTCTGAGCCCCACACTGGGTGCAGAGATCACTTAAAAATAAAATCTTTAGGGGCACCTGAGTGGCTCAGTCAGTTGAGTGTCTGACTCTTGATTTCAGATAGAGCTGTCAGGTTTTGTGTTGACAGCTTGGAACCTGCTTGGAATGCTTTCTCTCCTTCTCTCTCTGTCCCTCCCCTGCTCACACATACACACTCTCTCAAAATAAAGAAACTTAAAAAAATTAAAAATAAAGTCTTTATAAGTAAGTACATACATACATACATACATACGTACATACCTTAACAGTAAATCAATAGTCTTCTATTGCTTAGGGAGAGTTTCTTGTGGTACATTAATAGTTAAGTGTATTACTTAACTAAAAAAGTGATTTTAAAGTCAAGAAAACATGTAGGTTAGTGATGGTCAGAGCAGAAAGGCATGTAGCAAATTTCCTGTGTGTTATGGAGAATGTTATTCTAGGGGGAAAAGGAGAATTGAAAAAAGTTTAGGAGTAAAATGAAAGAATAGAATAAAGATTTACAAATTTCCTCAATTTAACTGAATTAATGGGCGGAACTGAGAGAGGAAATCTGCGGTGGAGGTTTTTGGACATTAGCATAACCACCTTTGCCTCGATGCCATCTCTGCAGGAAGAGCTGTGGCGAAAACGCATGCAGCCTTTTTCTCCAGTCCCGTCAGGGCTATACAAGGTGAAACTCAGTGTTTGCCATTAGCCCACAAGCCAAAGGATATAATTTTATGCTTTTGAGACACACGACTATACTGCAGTAACAAAAATACAATTAGCAGTGAGTACTGAGTCTTGACTATGGCGTAGTGCTCAGGAATACAAGGTCTCCAGCATGCTGGCCAGGTTGGAGTTCCAGCCCTACTCCTTTCTAGATTCATGGGAAGCTGTACCCGTAACCCCATGCCACCTGTCAAATAGGCAATTAAAACCCATCTCACAGGGTTGCTGCGAGCATTAAGCCTTGTAACATATGGGGAATGTAACTAGAACATAACCTGACATGTAATAAGCACTCAATCAATATTAGATAGATGCTGAAAAAGGAATGAGAAATCTAAGGCACGTTTTTCTTTTCCCTTAAGGAAGCTTGGAGTCTAGATCAGTGCCATCCAGTGGAACTTTCTATAATTATGAAATTGTTCTGCAATAGCCACAAGACACATGTGACCACTGAGCACTTGAACGTGGCTTTTGCAACTAAGAAACCAATTTTAGTTTTATCTAATGGTAATTAATTTAGGTTTAAATAGCCACACGTGGCTAATGGCTACCATATTGGACAGCACAGGTCTAGACGACTATGTTGGTGAGCTCGGAAACTTAGGTCAGCTACTATTTTCTTAACTGCAGACTTTCAATCTTTCTGCGCCTATTTTGTACCACAGTAGCTTTCTGCCAATGTCTGAAGTAGTATGTTATATTTGAGCTGGGTTATCCGTGAATTGATTATTCACATTTTTACCAGGCAGCTGAGGCTCCTAAAAAGCAAAGGGCAATCCTATTGTGCCTTACTGGGAATACTTCCGATTGTCTGTTCTCTCTCTATATATCTTGAAATTTCTCTTTGCTAGTAGACACTCCCCATCAACACTTACATCTGTTGAGGATCAGCCATCCAAAACAAAGTGAAAGCGCCTCCGTCCCACAAGACCTCCTGCCTGCACCTCCGCCATCTCCCCACTCCTGGCTCTCAGCCAAACATCTTAAATCAGTGATGTCACCATCTGTCTTTTCTCACAGTTTTTTTCACAATTCCTCTCAATCCACCCTGGCCTAATTTCACTTCCACCGCTGAGCTGAAATGGCCTTAACAAATCATCAGTGACCTTCCTTTCACCAAATCTAATGGACATGTTCAGTTCTGTCTTACTTGGTCTCGACACACTGCAGACCACTGCCTCTTACTTGAGAAACACCCTTTCCCTGGCTTTTCTGATGCCACATTCTCCTGACGTCTTCCCGACTTAACTCCTTCTAAGACTCCTTTGCTGGTACCACCTGTTCTATGGGCCTTTAAATTCTGAAATTCCTTAGGGTATAGGCCTCAGCTTCCTGTTCTGAAGCTACTTTCTACAGAGACCTAAGACAATCCCTATTGTAGACTGTCTTACCCCACCGTCTCCTGTGCCCAGGGACCCATCCGACCTGTTTCTTGTTCCATCTGTATCCAGCTGGATGTCTCCCAGTCACCGCTTTTACATGTCCAAAACTCCTTGTGAGCTTTACCTCCCAAACGCTTCTCTTCCACTGTTTCCTATCTCAGTAAACAGTACCACCATTCTGCCCATTTGTCCAAGCCAGAGACTGGTATTTTGAAATGTTACCATTACTTCTCCTGAGTCCACTTGTTTTGTTAGACACTCCATGGAACTTTCAATATGAAGACGTGTTTTTTTCAGCATTGGAACATTTTTCTCTACTGTTACTCCTCTTTCCTTTCTTTCCTATTTTCTGCATTTTTTTTACCTTCCAGAACCCTAATTAGTTGGATGTTGAAACTTCTGCTAGCTGCATATCTCTAGCTGCATGAGTCTTTTGATACATATCAGTTCTTGGCTCTTTTCAGAGAATTCCTCATAGTGGTATTCCAAACCCATTATCTACTCATTGGCTGTGTCTTTTCTGCTACTTGTCATTTCAGCTGAGATTTGCTTGAATTATCATCTTTTTGTTTCCAAGATCTCCGCTGACTCTTTCAAATAATAATCTGTCCTGGCACGCCTGAGTGGTTCAGTTGGTTAGGCATCTGACTCTTGGATTTGGCTCGGGTCACAATCTCATGGTACGTGGGTCTGAGCCCTGCATCTTGCTCTGCACTGTCGGTTCCACTGCTTGGGATTCTCTCTCTCTCTCCCTCTCTCTCTGACCCTTCCCTGCTTGCACACTCTCTCTCTCTCTCAAAATCAATAAACTCAAATAATAATCTTTTCTTCTAATAGCCTACATTTTTCTTCTTCCCCCTTTACTGAAACTATTTTGCTTCTTTTTAATGTCTCTTGCTTTATTAACTGTTTCCTTGGGTTTTAGTGCCTTTATCTATAGAGTGTGGTTCCATTCTTCCTAGAATGTGTATATTTAAAAAAATCTTATTATACTCAGTGGCTGCATATCTTCTCTGGAGATCACCTGTGTACCTGTCTGCCACTGCCATCTCTGCTTGCCCTGGCCTGCCCAGGGATGGTGGGGGAGGGAGGAGACAAGAATGTCAGTTATTCTTCTTAGTTGTTTCCCCCAGGTGTGGGCAGCTACAGGAGTACTTCCCTGTTTCTTTTCCAAAGCCCACACGTACCGTCCTGGCCTGTTCAGACATGCCGGCTCCGTGCTGTGGCCACGGAGGGGTGTCTGAGGCATCAGCCTGCCAGTCTGCCCTTCACACATTTCCCCTAGCAGCCTCTTTGGCTACTACAGGGCCCTGGTTACTCCTCAGAATCCCTTATCATCCAAAAGCTTTTCTCATGCCGATCATCTCTGAGCCTGGAGCACACGCGGGGGCATTCCTGTCTTCAGCCAGAGCCCTCTCCTGCATGGTGTGGGTGTAGTTCCGTCTGGCAATCACCTCCAGCCTGCGTCCGTTCTCTTTTCCCCTGTGCTTTACAAATCTGTTCTTTGCTAGGGATCCGAGGGTGGAAGGAGAAGCAGGAACATGTTTTTGGACCACCGATTTGATCTATTATTCAATCCATGATCTTGGTACATGTTTTTACTTCTACTGATCTTTTGCATCTTGAAAGATTTGGTTTCCCTTTGTAAGTCTTCCTGAGTTTTAAACTATGCTGAGATAATGCCATTTAAATTTTTTTTTTTCTAGCACAATGGGACCCAAAAGTTTTCACAGCTTATGATGTTTTTCGTGTAAGTCTAATCACATCCGAGCTTATTGTACAGGAGGTAGAAACGCAACGGAATGGCATCAAGGCGGTCTTTGATCTAGAAGGCTGGCAGTTCGCTCATGCTTTTCAAATTACCCCGTCTGTAGCCAAGAAGATTGCTGCTGTCCTTACAGTAAGTGTATATTTTTACTCTTTGGGATAATAGTTCCAAATAATAGATTTAAATTTAGTTGCATATTAGACAAAGCAAAGGGATAGTACATTTATTAGAAAATTAAATAAAAATTTTTAAATTACATAATTCAGTGACACAAAGAGGAAGTAAAGGGTGATTAATTCATAAAATAAAAACTGTTGCAGGAAGCCAAAAATACATTCAAAATTAACAACCACAGAATGTATACATTTAAATAGCAATGTGGTAATTTTTTCTTTCTGTTATTAAATTTTTCTTCCTAAATTAAAAGATTGAAAACAATATTTATAGTGATGGTACAATAAAAACATTCTTGGGAGGTATAAATTGACATAGTTCTTTCAGAAATCAAAAGGTTTTTAAGTTGGCCATCGTCTTTGACCCAGGAGTACTACTTTTGGGAGAGCCAAGGAGTAATCTTTAATGCTGTAAAGACTGTGTATACTGCTGCCAGGTACTCTGTTAAGTGTCTCAAGTGCATTACCATTTAGAGGCCAAACAAGCCTCTGGCCATTGTTTTCCCATTTTTCAGATGAGTTAACCAGATTAATTAATCAGAGAGTTGACATAGCAATGCCCAAGCAGACACATTTTGTCGGTAGTGAAGCAAGAATTCCAGTTCAGGGCATCTGAATGTAAGTGTGCTTATTGCCTTATGTAAATGAAGATGGTTACTGTAGCATCAATTTTTGTAGATGAAAATTAGAAACAGCTTTTTTGTCCAGTAATAGGAAAATGGTTACTTAAATTATGGTACATCCATTTAATAGATTATTGCAATGATATTAAAACTCCTGTATTAAAAAATTTTATTCTGTCAATGAAACAAAAGAGGTGTGAATTATTTAGAGACTGCATTGGCAATTATGTTTAAAATAAAGTTATTCATAACAGAACCTGGAAGGAAAAGCTCTAAATTGATAACACATCTCTAAAAGCTATGCATAGGGGAAAAAAAGAATTTTTTATGACAGGAACTTGGGGAGAGTTGGGGAGAGAAATCTCTACACTAACAACACATTTTGGGTAGGAAAACTATTGGTGAAGTGTTTTTTCTTTATTCTTAACTTTCTAAATAAACCTGGGTTAAAAGTTTAAAAGTGTGTGTTTATTATTTTTTCAACTTCTATGAAACTTTAATTTTTGTCTCAAAATAAAAATAGGGGAAGATGGTTAACTATAAATATCTGAATGACTGGCTGGTTCCTTGAAAGAACTTTTATACGTGATTGGGGAAGATATTTTCTGTGTCTAACAAAAGATGTAGATGTTTCTTAACATACATTGCTAAGCTGTAAAAACCTGTTTTAGAGAGTTTCCTTACTCTAGTGACTGTGAACGGTAAAGCAGGCTATTGTATTGATGGAATAAATAATTCTGAACATAAAATCCCACTTTAAGTACTGTGCTGGGCACAGCAAGTGTTCAAAGAAGCGACTGCTCAATGGGAATAGATATTAATTTATGCTTTGTTATTAACATTTTTTTATTTTCAAAAGGATTCCTTTCCATTAAAAGTTCGTGGTATCCATTTGATCAATGAGCCAATAATTTTCCACGCTGTCTTTTCCATGATTAAACCATTCCTGACTGAAAAAATTAAGGAACGGGTGAGTAAAACATATTCAACCACTATTCTGTACCAGACATTCCAATCCTTTTTTATTTAAGGATTGCATTTTTACCTCCTCTCTCCTCCTCACAATTAACCCAATGTTTCCTAGTATTTGTCTAACAGGCCAACTGCTTTTGTAAATTAAAATTCCCTTTTAATTTTGAAAAGTCAAGTTAGTGAGAGTGGAGAAACTGAGCCTCTCATTCACAGCTTGCTAATGGGAGAGCAAAATGGTAGATTCCCGCTTTGAGGGCAGTGTGGTAATAGTTGTCAAAATGGCGGTCCTTCACTTCCGGGGTTGTATACCACAGATACACCACCACATCAACAAAATTAGGTATACGGGAGGATTCACTGCCGCAAAAGACTGGCGATCACCAAGTGTTCATTCGTCACCAGGGCACTGGTTAAATAAACAGACACATCGACCCAATGGAATACGACATAATTTGCAGGATGTATTGTAAAAGGAAATAGGAAAATGAAGAATAGTCTTTATAGTATGCTGCCTTTTGTATAAAAAGGGGAGAAATCAGAATCTCTAATTAAAAGGATATCCAAGAAAGCAACCTAAATGGTTACCTGTATGTAGCAGAGCAGAGGTGTGGATGGGGTGGATGAGGCGCGAGTAGGGACCAGGGCATCTGTGTATCTTTTATCTTGTTTTAACAGTCCAACCATATGAATGTATCATCTGTGCAAATAAAATATAAATGTATTTAAATTAGACATGCATAACTGAAAACTACGGTACCCAAAAGTATGTGACTTAATGTCATTTTAGTTAAAGCAAAAAGATTTTTTTTCCACCTATCCTGTGGAGGCTTATCTGAAGTGACTTTCTAATGCCTTTAAGGATTTTTCCAAATATTAAAAATAAAATCTGAGTTCCCAAGAAAGGCAATCACTCTACTACATGAATCTGTAAAGGATAATTTGTAGAGGTTATCCAGTAGGAATTTCTGTCTGTCTTCAAGAAGAACCACACTTATGAAGACAGCCGCTTTCCATTCTAGTATTTTTAGAAAAGTCAATTTTGGAGTGTTCATTGTTGTATCTCTTCAGTGTAGCTTGATCATTGCTGACCACCTTCCATTTAACTCTAAAATATCTAAAAGTAAGTATTTCTATTTTGGGCTATATGCTGGACAAACAAAAGCAAAAATAACAATAAACTCAACCTAGCAGATAGGAGAATATGAGCATAAAAGAAAGAAAAATTTAAAAATGAGAAGGAAGGGGGAGCATTTCAATGAAGGTTAATGGGCATGAAATTGACTTGCCAATATAAGAGCAGTGGGGACCCAATGCAGCCATTCTCCCCCCTTTCAACATTTTGGCAACATCCTATGGATGTTCTTATTTGCCGCTTCCTGAGGAGACAGGAGAATTTCTTTTAAATTAGCTGATGCTATTTTAAACATTCCAGAAGAAACCAAGAAGAGGGGCTCCGATGTTCCTGAGTACAGGAGACTTGTTTTATTCTTCTAATGACAGATGAACATGTTACCCTAGCAGATGGAAAAGGGGTACTTTGTTTTTTGCAACATGTGCTAAAGGTTGTAAGTTTTTATTTTAACTTTGTGGCATTATATGATCCATTTTTATGGTTTAAATATTTGAAAATTTAAGGTTCTCAACCATCATAATTGTCTCTTCATTCTAGACTAGCCAAGAATATCCATTAATTGTATCACATGAATTATTCCCCGCATACATAGCTGTGTGTGTGGATACATGCTTTTATTTCATATGAACTAACACGAAGTAGTACATTTTTATCATCTATAAAAGTCTCAGGATGTTAGATATTTTGAGTCACATGTACATTAGGGAACAGAATGTATAATAATTTTAATTAGAGTTTTAAATTTTTTTTAGAAGTTTATTTACTTGAGGGCAGGAGGAAAGAGGGAGGAGCAAAGAGAGAAAGGGAGAGAGAATTCCAAGCAGGCTCTGTGCTGACAGCATGGATTTCATGATTGGTGAGATCATGACCTGAGCTGAAGTCAAGAGTCACATGCTTAAGTGACAGAGCAGCTCAGGTGCCCCTAAAAATCTATTTTTGAAAGAGGATAGAATATCTTTTTATAAATCTTGTATTATAAGAATACCAATATGTGTAAAAATCAGTAAGATGATTAGACTTATAAGTAGAGAAATATAGGGAATACATGTTCTCCTATCTTGAAAGTCATTAGAGTGCTTTATTTTATGGTACTGATTTTACATTAGAAATGCATCTAATAAACTGAGAAGCTGGGGCATATCTTCTCAAACATTTTGGCTATTTCAGATTCATATGCATGGGAACAATTACAAACAAAGCTTACATCAGCATTTCCCAGACATTCTTCCTCTGGAATATGGTGGTACAGAATTCTCCATGGAGGACATTTGTCAGGAGTGGACAAATTTTATAATGAAGTCTGAAAATTATCTCAGCAGCATTTCACAGATCAATCAATGAGAAGGAGTTATTTCATGTGAATGACTTCTTAATTAAAAATACATGAGTGAGATCCTGCCTGGTTACATGAATGAAAGAAAAATAATCTTTTTAAACTAATTAATGCTTGTCTGATTGATCTTCTAAGGTGTAAAACTCTTCCCACATGAGCAACATGGGTATTTGGAAAACTGCTTTTTAAATGCATTTTGTTCATCTTTCGGATACTTAAATGTTAGCAAATCTTAAAAGTATAGAAGAGATTCCTGATTTTTGTATTTGAAAGTTATCTCTAAAAGTAGCTACTATTCATGTTCACCTTTGTATGTTTCTGAAGAGCTTCATTTTAAACAAGCTATTTGACTACATTGGTTTAGTAAGAAATGTACAAACAGTCCAGGAAAAAGAAGTATTAGTACAAATCAACTGATAATAAAAATCAATCAACATCCATTTTCGGTAGGTGTCAGATTAGATTATAATTCAGATTAAAGTCTGACTACAGTTTTACAGAGTTACTTCTGTGGGCCAGCGGGACAGTTTATCTCAGGGAAGTTCTACGTGTTTGCACAATAGACACTTTTGATTGAAGAGCCTAGATACTATAAACTATTGTATGTAGCATCTAGAGGTCTCTATGAAATTACTCAGGCTGATACAATTGATAATCAAAAATAATTCAGGAAATCTTTCAGGCATAGCTGATGGCTTCTTAATAACTATGCATTTTCAAACAAATCAAGAATGTAATTTTGACTTTGGTGTTTAGTTATCTTACCAAGATTACATAGAGAATTAGAAATGAATAATATTTAGTAGTCATACGTGGACTCTTTTTAATTGAACAATAACACAACTACACAAAGAAAAGGAAATGTTTACATTTTAAAAATCACTGTCAGCTACACCTGGAACTTTTTAGATTACATATGAAATAATTTAACTTTTACTATATATCAAAATATTCTTGCCAAATTTTATAATTAATATTTACTTTAAAAAACCAGTGGTTAAAAATGTGCTATTTATATTATAGCTTGTATCATAGAATATTTCATTTATTAAGAGAGATCCAATGTCAATATAGCTTTCAATTTATGACACTTTTATAATGTTTCATAAATTTTTAAATTTTAAGTTTAAAAGAAAAAAACACAGGGTGCAAATTTGTTAAACATTTGTTCAGCTTAGTTGGGTCTCAACTTTGATTATACAATAGTATCTTTGTGAAAGGATATATGAAGGGTATTTTTCTTTATAAGAAAATATTCTAATCGGGTGAGCTGATAATTGTGATTCTCTGTACATATGTCTTTGAAAAAGTTGAGAGCAACTGCAAATGTTCTTTAAAGAACACATATTGACTTAACATTGGGAAGCTAACTTTACATTATAATTTTTATTAAAAAATTAGATCATGTCTGTTTTCTAAAAAATTATAAAGTCTTCCTTACAAATCATATAATTCTTGAAATTGTATACTTAAAAAATAATAGCAGAATAAAACTGTTGAAAAACCATAAACCATAACAACAACAAAATGCTCTGGTTTACCCAACTTTTATTTTTCTGTCAAGGAGGTTTATATCTGGTTCCACTTTATTTATGTTCGGGTACTTAAAACACTTACTCATGACTCTGTGCAGGAATGATTACTTTAGCATGTGAATAAAGGATAATATTTAAAAATATTGTTAAATGTGATTCACTGGTGATGTTATTAACAGTAAATGGAATTAAAATATGTCAATCAGTACAATTGCATTTCATGATGGACTTTGACATATTTTTTTAAATGTAACAATTTACTGAAGAACATTAAAAGAACAAAGCAAAATGAGCAGGCAATTTTATAAGGTGGCAGGACAAGTAACTAACAAATTGTCTATATTACTAAATTACTGTATATTACTTTGCTGTAATTGCACCAGAAGTGCCTTTTACAAGGTTAACTCTCACTTAGGCTCATTATGTTACTGAGCTGCAAGATAATTTATTTGTTTTAAAATAAAGATCTTTTACATAAACTATAGCTGTTTCTTTTTCGATTTTAAATACAAATGTTAGGCATTCATTTTCAAAAATTGCTTTTCCTTACAGGTAAGCTTAGGAAAAACTTAGCACATCTGGTTGTCTGATACCCAAATGCTAGTTTTCCTTTGTAAGTTTGCATTGTGGGCTGTTTTTCCCAGCCACTTAGTTCAGCACACTCTTTCTCTAATGTCTTTCGCCATGCTTAAAGGATCCATAAACTAATTTCATGACACTAAGCCACGCAGACTTAAGAAGTTAAAACTTCTAGGGGCACCTGGGTGGCTCAGTCAGTGAAGCATTTGGCTTCGGCTCAGGTCATGATCTCACGGTTGGTGGGTTCGAGCCCCGCATCGAGCTCTATGCTGACCGCTAGCTCAGAGCCTGGAGCCTGCTTCTGATTCTGTATCTCCTCTCTCTGACCCTCCCATGCTTGCTCTGTCTCCCAAAAATTTAAAAAAAATTAAAAAAAAAAACCTTCTAAGTGAAAAAAAGAGTGTGCTACTTAATCAGATAATTTAATTTTGAAACAAAATCTGCTGTTAGCCTGGATCATGATTTTATTTGTCAAACGATGTATTTTTCTTACAGAAATAACGCTGAAGTCATAGAGCACATTTTGTCTTTGCCACTCACCTAAATGAAGCCTGTAGCTCACAAAACAGGTCAGACATACAAACCAGCCAAAAACTCAGCACACTAGTAGGATGGTGTTGTCTGAAACACTCCTTACTGGCCGTATATGTTGAATTTTGCCATGCTTAGATACTGTGAGGATGCAAAGGCAGAACTAGAAATGATGGTAATAAAATTAGGATTGGCATTAGTGCATCTCTACTAATTTTCTGGTTAACAAGGACACATATGTGTCCTCCTGCCCCCATACCTAGCATTCACTTGACCACTGTCTTCTCCATCCAAGTTGACCACATAAATTTATTAAATATCTACTTTTGGTGACCCTGTACATGGACTTAATATTATAGTGAATAGAAAAATTAACTAGATGCTGCTTAGAAGAGAGAAAATATATCTCCAAAATAGCCAGGCAAAGTGCTACCGCCCTTTCATATGAGGGTCACATGGAGGGTTCCAAGAGAATGCGCTGGCAGGAAAGATCACTTCTATGTTGGGTAACTGAGGATGTGTTCTTGGATGAGGCACAATTTGAAGCCGAACCTTTAAAGAGAATTGACTGCCCTAGAGAACAATGAGAACTGAGGAGAGGAAAGATATTCCAAGAAAAGAAATAGCATGAGCAAAGACTTAGAGATGAGAAAGAATAGGCCATGTCTGAGAAATTGTAAATAGCCTTAAAGTTTTGGAGGGAGGGGTTGGGACCAGGAGAGTGAGCCTCTCTGGGCTGACAGCTCAGAGCCTGGAGCCTGCTTCTGCGTCTCCCTCTTGGTTCCTCCCCCACTCGTGTGCGCACTCTCTCTCTCTCTCTCTCTCTCTCTCTCTCGAAAGTAAACATTAAAAATTATATCAAAAAAGAAAGATTCACATGACACAAAATATAGGACGTCTTGAACACCCACTGAAGGGCTCTCAAGTGTATGGATTACTTACCTTGTGCCAGAAAAACATTAGATTCAAATACATTGTGTCATTTAATCTTTGCTGAAAAAACATGGCCCCGTTTTACAGAAGAGAGCTGAACTCTGACAGTGTCTGTTCCTGGCTTGTCAGCATCGGACTGAACTCGGCTGGCCTTGCTGTGAGGTCCACACCCTCCCCAACCCCACCGGGCTCCTCGCAGACCCAGTTCCACAGGCCACCAGACTACCAATACTACTCGGAGATGTCCGACCCAGACCCATTTCCAAGGTTAATCGCCTCTCATCGGACCTGCTGCAACAGCCCCCACATTAGGCTACCAGTTTCTCATTATTCCTGACCTGACGGACGCCTTCCGCTGTTGCCAGAGTTACCTTTCTGCAAGATTTTATTCCCTGAGCTTTGAGAGAGATGGCACTGCATGTGTCGTAAACTGCTAATTGGTGTCCAAGGGCCCTTACAACCAGTCCCGACCTGTTCTGCCATCCTTGCTCCGAACCCCACCTATACTGTAGGCAGGTAACCTTTCCACCACTTTGAAAACTTGCATTCTCTCCACACAAGACATCTTGGAATCGATAGCAAGCGAGGCGGGGAGGGAGGCAGGGAGGGAGAATGTGGGTGTTCTGTACTCCGAACCTTTGCTCTGTTTCCTCTGCTCCTGTTCTTTCCCACTTTCTCTGTCTGCTCACAAAGTCTGCTCCCTTGTCACATCTGTGAAGCCTCTCACCCTCTTGAGAATTCTTTGCTCCTGCTTGTGGATCCTCTGCGTGGATGTCTGAAACAAAGCTTATAACCTTGAATTTATAGCTGTTTACCTGCCTGTCTCCCTCCTGAACAGTGCTCTTAAATGCAGCCTTTTTATTTACCTTTGTCTCACCAGTGTCTAAGCAGGATCTAGCAGAGGGGCAATACTTACAGGATGCAGAACTTACCGAGGGATATTTCTCATTGCAAGGCTGGGCGACACCCCTCAGGAGAACAGTCACAGGTGCGATGAAGGTCTGCCTTGTGCTAACTGGAATACTGTTTACTGGGAAGCTGGGCTGTCTGCAGGAGTCCCCGTACAAATTCTCAGACTTGACCTCCTCCCTCTACTTCCTTTCTCTTTCATCTTAAACGTTAGCTGTGTTACAATGGTCCTACCCTGTTGACCTTTATTTCAGTCTCAAACTTCATTTCTCTGTTTTAAGTATCTTAAGTGATTGGCTTTAATTTTTTAGTTGATTTTATACTTCACTTCCCTTAATTCTACACCTACAGAAATACAAACTACAGGCTGGCCCCAGTGGAGTTGTTCCAGAGACTTATTAGTCATGTTGAATAAATAGCCTCCACCCCTGTGGCAATTTGGCTCTCATCAGGAGCTCCCTCTCCAGGCCAAAAGAGCTGTTGCGGCGGCAGACCACCCACAGCGGACATTTACTGTGCCCCGTGCCCCCTCTTTCTCAGAACAGCCTGTCCTTGGGGTCAGGTGAAGGTCTGGGACGGGGAATGGCCAGGCGCAGCCCACGCCATACTCCCTCTTCCTTCCCTCTGCTCAGTCTCATCCACTCATAACTCGGGTGAACCTCTTTTGAGGAACTTCAGTCAAAGCTCTGGGGGTATCTGAGCCTCATTACCTGAAATCAGTATGTGGATGACCTTCTCTGCTTAATGATGGTTGCCAATGCCTAATATTTACTCCAAGCTCTTGCTGACAAGGGACATAATCTCTAAACGTAAAACAATTAACAGCTCTCAAGTGCCAGCACATGATTTCCTCCCTGAAGTAAAGATTTTATGCCTAAAAACTTAACATCATTATCAACTTCCCTCTCCCTAAGACCACAAGACAACTCTGAGGATTTCTACGAAGAGTTGGCAATACCAGAACTGACTCCCTAACTTTTCTGCCGTAGCTTCTCCTTTATACATTATGACTAAAGAGATGTCCCTGACTCCCCCAACTGGGTTCCATGCCTGCATCGCAAAGCCTCAAATCCTCTCCATTCTCTTCTCCCACTCTTAGAGTCCACAGTTACTCGTATCCTTTCCTTTTTGTGTACATGAAAGGGATAGATACACTTTAGGTGTCCTAGACCAAAACACACTGTCCTCCTCAAAACCAAAAGTACTCCAAATTACAAAGTATACAGCCTTGGGTTTACAGTTCACAACTAAAAAAAAAAAAAAAAGAAAGAAAGAGAGAGAAGCCTTACTCCAAACAGAAGCCCACCTTGAAATGAAGCTCTTTTGAGAGAACCCAGAAGCAGATGATGTAGGAGGCAGAATATGGCACTTTCACATAAGGATTAATTTGGTCTGAAGACAAGTGAAAAGAAGCAGGCACAAGAAAAGCTCTCTACCTTTCCCCTATTTACCTAAAATCAGGACATAAATTTGCAGGAAGAACAAAAGTTAATCATTGGAGACAACTACAGACTCTTATCAGTCCCAAGGAATCTACATAATAAACTTTATTAGCCCATATCTTCCACTACTTCTCCATCTATTTCATTTGCCTTCCCACAATTTACCACCCCTAGAAACTTGAAGTCCTTTTGCCTTGTCTGGTCACTTCTCCAAAAAATTATTGTTGTTTGCTAAGATGAGATAAAGCCCAAGTTCTAAACAATCCTTTGAGTTACTCTTCATTGAGTTTTTTCCCACATGATGTACAATCCATAAACTGTTTTTCTCTTGTTAATCTATTTTTGTCAGTCTAATTTTATAAGGCCCCAGTCAGAGAACTAGCAGACTAGAAGGAAAAAAAGAAAATTTCCTCCCTTCTAATGACATGGAATAGACTGCTTTCTCAAGAACGATTATGTTACACCATTAAGTGGTCAGCTTCCAACCAACACACCAGAACAAGATCATCTACAGGTGTTACACACTCCATCCTGTCCCTATTTTCCCTTTGTATCATTTCTGTTATCCTCCTTCTATTTTTCTATCATTCATTTCTATCAAAACTGCCTCGAACCATGTCTTTCTTTTTCTTTTTTGCCCTTCCTACTAGTCCCTCTTCCCTATTCCATATTTAACCTACATTCAGGACCCCCAAATCCTTTGGAGGTCCTGGCGTTTGCTAAACTGATTCCTCAACCTTAACATCTTTCTTTAAATTTTTGCCTTTGTTAATCCTTTCCTTTATTTTTCCTTAAATTATTCCTCCCATTCTAAAACCACAACCAACAGCTTAGCTGTTTTCCCTACACAATGCGAGGACATTCTTCTATATTTTATATTAGTTAAACAAATAACCAAATCCAATCTGGACTACTTTTAGAAAAGTCATCTTTATTTCTCTGGCAATTTCACAGACAAGGATTTTCTATGTTCCAGTTTCTGTCTACACAGTTGGCCTTTGGATAACATGGGCTTGAACTGCATGGTACACTTATATGCAGATTTTTTTTTTTTACAGTACAGTACTATAAATGTATTTTCTGTACCTTGCAATTTTCTTTATCTTGAGGGCAAGAGTGCATGCATGAGCAGGAGAGGGGCAGAGAGAGGAGGAAAGAGAGAGAATCCCAAGTAGACTCTGCCATGTTAGCACAAAGGCTGACATGTGGTTTGTTCTATGAACAGTGAGATCATGACCTAAGCCCAAATCAAGAGTCAGATGCTTTACCAACTGAGCCACCCTGGTGCCCCTCTACCTTATAATTTTCTTAGCAACATTTCCTTTTCTCTAGCTTACTTCATTATAAGTACACTGTCTATAATACATATAACATACAAAATATGTATTAATCAGCTATTTATGTTATTGGTAAGACTTTTGGTCAACAGTAGGCTATTAGTAACTAAGTTTTTGGGAGGGTCAAAACTACATGCATATTGTCAACTGTGCAGGGGGCTGAACCCCTGTGTTGTTCAAGGGTCATTTGTACATCGTTTACTCCACCAACTCTAATGACAGTGTTTGTAACTATTCATCATTTCCCAAAGAAAATGCTACCTTATATCAAACAACTTCACACGGGTGCTGCCATCTGGAGGCACTAAAGTTTTACATATGGAAAAATGCCTTTTTCTTAGCTTCTATGTTGTAGAAAGGATGACACTACAGGGGGGAAAAAGCCCCATTTTGCTTGGTTATTCCAAAAGACACCTTATTTCATTTATGGAGTAGACCCTAGCATACTGGACAGGCTCAGAACCTAGCCCGTCTCGTCAGTCCTTACCAGATATGTAGCCCAACCACTTTCTTAAAGTATTTAAATTCCTCTTCGTCCTCTTCAATGACTATCATTGATCTTAACAATCTACCAGTAACTGTGTTTCCTGAAAATGTGAAGGCTGACATCAAAATGTTAATATAGCATTCCTCTTCCTGTTGGACCTAATGACTGCTTGCAAGGGGAGCGGAGAGCTTGGTAAGAGATCTCAAGGACTTGGCTCCTGCATCTGACCACGTTTGAGCCACCTTTTTGCCTGGACCATCTTCTCTACGGGTTACTCAAGAAGTGAGTCAAAACTCTCACGTCTTCCATGCCAGGAGATATCATCAAAACAAACAATGCGATAAGGAACATTAAACTTCTTGCCCAAGAATTTCACAAGACTGAACACACAGTGCTCCACAACTGACTGGCACTTGGTCTCACTCTGGCACCCAGAGATGAGACATGTGCTGTTTGAGAGTGACGACTGCATATATGTTCCCCCAAATTTCTCTGACTTCTACATCATAAATACAGCTCAAGTTGCTAGTGAAGAAATGCACCCCATTGCCACCATAGTGCTGACCCTATTGTCAAAGGACTTTACCATACTAATAATCTGGAATCTACTAGACTGAGCTCAAGTCTTGGTTTTATTCCTTCATATAATCGCTAATAATATTTTTTCTGCTTACTCCTGTACGTATTCCTCTGATTAAATACTTGTCTCTAGAACTACTTGTCTCTAGAATACTTGTCTCTTCTGAGTTCTAGACCACTGTCAGAGCACAACAGATGATTCAGCTGTTTCTACAAGAACAGCACCAACAAGAAATGCTGACTTTGTGGACTATTTCAATGAACTTTGACCAAAATTCCACACAAATTACTCTAATTCTTAAGACTGTTTTCAGACAAACTGTGTTTGACCAAGCCAACAAACACAGACCTTTCTCTTTTGCGCAAACCTGCTGACAAGGCCAGACACAGATCCTTCAGTTTCCCACTCTTTGTCTCATTATTGATTAGTTATGATTAGAACTGTTTGTCATGATTGATTAGCTCAGACTAGAACTCTTTGTCTCCTTGAAACTTGCTAACTACAGAGGAAAAGGTTTCCTCTCCAGGTATCTGAGACTCCTGCTGCAAAACAACCCCTACAGTAAATCACCAAAATGCCACCTGTTCGCTCCTCCCCATGAAAGTTTAAGGCAAAACCACTAGGAGACACTCTGATATTCAGATCCGGCACTGTCTAAATTGTAATATTCAGAATAAAATTAATCTCAGGGTGCCTGTGTGGTTCAGTCTGTTGAGCGTCTGACTCTTAATTTCGGCTGAGGTCATGATTCTAGGGTCTTGGGGTCAAGCCCTGTGTGAGGCTCTGTACGGAGCATGGAGTCTGCTTGGGATTCTCTCTCTTTCTCTCTCCACCCCTCCCTCCCTCACCTATCCTCTCTCTCTAAAATAAATAAACAAACAAACAAATAAAAATAAACCTCTTAGCTTGTCCTGTTTCTGTCTTTGATAGAAGCCACCCAAATATTCTCTGCTGTTTGGAATCAGGAACATTTCTGGGGAAGGTTGTGAGCTCCCATTTTTACCTCAGCTTTACTCAGACTCAGTTCTTTGTTCTATGAAATGCTTTATGTAGTCACAGAGATGTAACTGGGCTTCCTTCAGCTGACTCTGCCCTCAACCAGTTGCTGTGCTGAGATACATTTCCTATCAGGCACTGACAGACAGTACAGACAATAAAACATGAGGAAATAATGGAGACTTCCAATAAAGCTTCCGCATAGAAATGGAAAAAAGGGCAAACTGCAGCTCCGCCAGCAAAGCCACAAGGTGGCTTTGACCGGTCGTTTGCTTTGTTTGTTGTTCTCTCCCTTCTCTCCTCTCTTGCCCTTCCTTCTTCTCCTCTCCTGTCCCTTCCTGTCTTTCTTCCTCTTTCTTCATTATGTCCATAAACCCTTTGGGGTTGCTCTAAATCCATAATCACCCTCCTCCCTTGGCAAAACAAAAGATTTCTTCCAGAATCCACCCTCCCTATAAAGTTTGAAAATAGGGTGGGATGGAGCAGTAACAAATCTTTTAACTTATTTTTGAGGTTTTAATTGTAATCTTATATATATATTTTAAGAAAGATTTTATTTTTAAGTATTCTCTACATTCAGTATAGGGCTTGAACTCACAACCTCAAGATCAAGAGCCATATGCTCCACTGATAACCAGGTGCCCCTTGTCTCAGGCCTTTTTTTTTTAATGGGGGGGTGCAATTAGCTCATTTTAACCTTGAAAATATTTTTGTATTAAACATTATATGTTTAGTGAAGGAAACAGTCAGCAAAACTAAAAGGAAACTGACAGATGGGAGAAGATATCTGCAAATGACATATCAAATAAAGGGCTAGTATCCAAAATCTCTAGAGAATTTATCAAACTCAATGCTCAAAAAACAAATAATCCAGTGAAGAAATGGGCAGAAGACATGAATAGACACTTTTCCAAAGACAACATCCAGATGGCCTACAGGCACATGAAATGATGCTCAACCTCACTCATCATCAGGGAAATACAAATCAAAGCCACAATGAGATACCACCTCACACCTGTCAGAATGGCTAACATTAAAAACCCAGACAACAAAAAATGCTGGCGAGGATGTGGAGAAAGTGGAACCCTTCTGCACTGCTGGTGGGAATGCAAACTGGTGCAGCCACTCTGAAAAACAGGATGGAGGGTCCTCAGAATATTAAAAATAGAACTACCCCATGACTCAGCAATTGCACAACTAGGTGTTTATCCAAAGGATACAGGAGTGCTGATTAAAGGGGCACAGGCACCCCTAATGTTTATAGCACCACTATTGACAATAGCCAAAGTATATAAAGAGCCCAAAAGTCATTGACTGATGAGTGGATAAAGACATGGTGTATATATACACAATGGGATATTACTCAGTGATCAAAAAGAATGAAATGTTGCCATTTGCAACAACATGGATGGAACTAGAGTATTTTATGGTAAGTGAAATAAATCAGAGAAAGATGAATATCATATGATTTCACTCATATGTGGAATTTAAGATACAAAACAGATGAACATAAGGGAAGCAAAAATAATATAAAGACAGAGAGAGAGAAACCATAAGAGACTCCTAAATTAGAGAACAAACTGAGATTTGCTACTGAGGTGCGTCGTGAGGAGGATGGGCTAAATGGGTGAGGAGCATTAAGGAGGACACTTGTTGGGATGAGCACTGGCTGTTAGATGTAAGTGATGAATCAGTAAATTCTATTCCTGAAGTCATTATTACACTATATGTTAACTAACTTGGATTTAAGTTAAAATACATACATATATACATAAAATTTTTAAAAATTAAAAATGAGCTCATTTTAAGCCTTTTTAAAAAATATTCATTAAACATTTATATTTCAAAATTACAATTCAGTTTTCCCTTCTTCATCCACTTTTAAACCTTTTGTTCCCATACATATGTTCCCACTGGGTTCTGAACAAGTTAGATGAAGTCACAATGAGTTAAGAACTTGCAAAGAAATGCCTCTTCTTTAATGAAGAAATACTTGGTTTCAAACACTCCAGTACATGTTAATAGGAAGAGATAGAGACTCTGTAGTCAAATTCTGGCCACTCTACTGCTCTCATCTTCCTAAACTCTAGGACGGTTTATATCTCCTCAATAGGGTCATAATAGAAAACTCTTGAGATTTGTTCCTATCAGCTTCCCTTTAGCCATAAAACAGGACCTAGCTAGAACAGGGTTTAGCTAAAGAAGGCTGTAGTTGTTCCTCTGGTTGGTGATTCTAAGTCTTTGGTTCCGGTTTTAGTAAATAGAGCCCTGCCTGGAAAGATCCTAGAGAAGAGTCCTTTCTTCCGTGACTAATTGCCAGTCCCCAGAGATAGAAGTCCTGTTTTACTGAACTTACTTGTTAAACCAAGATAGTTCAGAAGCAGCTCGGCAAATTCTAGGGTGCAGCCAGATACCCTTCTGCTGCTAGATAAGTCATGAGTGATCTGCAAGCAGTTGATGATTGGAGACCTATATGCTATAGCATTTAGATGAGCAGCACCTAGGACTCTGCTCTGGTGACAGTCAGTGGTACTTGTAACAAGTGGCCCACACTCATGTAGAGTCAAATATTGATGTTGTTGGTTTTCCTTAGAGGCAAGAAAGAGTGTAAAATTGGCCAGTGGCAACTTCAGGAAGTAAAAACTGGCTTAAGAAACTCAGATGTGAATTATTTTTGGTAAATAATTGGTGTTAAGTTAGGATGGAATATCCAGTTACCGAATACATCTATATTAGAAGGGGACAAAAGGGTTGTCCTTTTAAAGGTGAGAAAAAAATGTATCATGGGCCCAGTTAAATGTGATAACATTATTATAAATATTTAAGAAAAACAAGTTATTAATGATAAAGTTTATTATTTCAAATGGCCCTCAAACAGATCTGAGGGAAGAAGTCATTTTGAAGATTTTACTTATCTAAATATTGATACAGTGGGAAGGACAAGGTATCAGTTTTGTGTTTTTTGTGTTCGCTCTGGTGGTCTTTGTTTTATTCTCTGACATTCCAGTGGTGAGTTTTGTTTTGCTGTCTTCCTGATTTTGAAGAAAAATTCAATGTGTTTTACTCTAGGTGCCCCCTTTTGATTTTTGCTTTGCATTATGCTTCATTAAACTTACTGAGGTGGTTTTTTTTTTTTTTTAAGCTATTTTTGTTAGATAACTTACAGTGCTCACAGTCTTAGGAACACTCATCCTAGTAAAACGGGATCCTCTGATGATGTAATGTCTTCTAGTTAAAAGCGTTATACAAAAAAAAGGGGACCTCATTCTTTAGGCAAAATAGAATTCAAAATTCCTTTTTATAGATTCGAATTCTCTGCTGAAAACTTCTCATCCATTTTGCCCATACTTTTCTCTATTTTATTTAAAATTAACTATATTTTGTTTAAATGAAAGCCTTGTCTTCTAATTGCAGTATCAAGATCATCTATGGGTTTTTTATTTTACTTTTCTTTTTAGATTACTATTACTTATTTCTGATTCCTCATATTTTTAGAAATATTTTATTATATGCTAGACACTGTAGAAGCTCCAGTAATATTTTCTATTAGGAACGATTCTTCTTTTATCAGACAGAGTGACAATCCAATCCAGTCTTATACTGGGTTGCAGATTTAGTAAGATTCAGCCCATCTCTGGTTCATCCCCATTCTTTAGGATTGGTCTGCTCCAGCTTTTGACAGGTGTCCTGTATGTTCTTTTTCTCCGCCTTCTAAGTTTAGCCTTTGGCAGACTTTAAACTTAGTTCCCATCTTTGGTAATTAAAAATCTGGCAAATGCCTAGCAGCAGAGATTTATTGTGTGTTTGCTGAAGGCTCCTTCCCTCTAATGGCACTTTGTTTCCAAAGCTGTGCAAGATTAAGGAATGTTTCACTCTGCCTTTCCTACTCAGTAAGGTACCAGTTTCTGGTACCATCCTAGAACTCAGTACATGTCCGTCCCATGGGAAAAATCTAACCATGTACTTTATATTTTCCAATCTTTTCTTTTCTTTTCCAGTCCTATATAACTACAGAAGGTTCCACTGATTTCTCTTTTCTAGCTAGGATTGATCTGCCTTATATCTATGTGTGTATAGTTATTTATAACTTTTATCATACTCTTTATTCCTCTTAACATTTTCTGGGTGGTCAGTTTTTAAATGGCACATTTTGGCTCCTACCTCTTACCTACATACAGTGATTTTATTTTAGTTTTTCCCTCCTCTCTCCCTTTTCCTCATTTTTTTACTTGCATTCTTTCTATTGGGCAGAATATATGTTTATATTCTATTCTTTGACCCATGTCCCTACCCTTATTTTAGTTTTAGTACTGCAATTAAATATATTAAATGCTCACCATCAGGTATTCTGATATATTTTCCAAGTCATCTTTTGTTTAGATGAAATTCAGCTTCTAGATGCTTTTATAGGAAGGGTGTATGAGAACAGTTATGTGTTTCTATAAGCTCTTACTTGAAGTATAGCTCAGCTGCATACAGAAATCTAAGAATTTATTTGGATTTTTCTTATAATGATGCTCCATTATTGCCTTGATTTTTATGTTGCTCTTGAAAAGTATGAGGTCATATTAATATTCTTACCTGCATAAGTAACCAATTATTTTGCCTCGCAACTTTCCTTTCTTCTTTTTACTTAATGTCCACTAGTTTTACTGGGATAAGCCTCAGAGTTGTTCATTCTGGATCAATTTTACCATTTTACTTACAGAAAGTCTCTTGGATTATAATGATAAATATTGCTTTTAATCCATTGCTTTGTTTTCTTCTTACAGTACTCCAATAATATATAATTTGAATCCTCTTTGCCTGTCTTCCATTTTAAGCACTTTTTCTCATACCTGTTTTATTTTTGCTTTTGGTTGTTTCTTCACGTTCTTCGCTGCTTATTAAAATTTCACCTGAATCTTCTCTGCCTTAGATAGACAGTGGTAATTTATTCTTCACTTGTGAGATGTTTTTGTCTTTTCCTTCAAATTTTCATGATTAGATCACTGTTTTTTGCATTTTGTGGCATTCCTTCCTGTTTTTGTTCATTTCTGTTCTTAGATTGTCTGAGAATATTTAATTATAATTTGGAGGTTGGTCTTACAGGGTTTTTTTGTCTATTTTGAGGAATAATTTTCCTTAGATGAAATGTTACAATTTACCTTTTCTGTTTTCCTCTCAGAGTAATTTTATATTGTGTTGGTCTGATTTTTTTTTATAATAAGCATTTTGTGGGCAATCTCCTGGTTGAAAAGAATTTTATTGTGTCAGTATAGTGAAGTGCAATTTCGTTTAACACATCATATTTTTAGTTATGACAGATTTTGGATGTAGGGGTGAGGTGGAATGGTTGGCATGACTTATTTCTCTTTTGTTTCTGTAGAATCTTTAATTTCCTCCCTTCTTTTTTCTTTCTCTTCATTGCCATGTCTTTAAGGGACCCACCCCCCTTGTCAATGTAGCTGATTCTTCCTCCAAAGTAATGAATATATGGGGGCACTTGGATGGCTCAGTTGGTTGACCATCCAACTCTTGATTTTGGCTCAGGTCATGATCTCAGGGTCGTGAGATTGAGCCTTGCATTCAGCTCTATGCACAGCATGGAGCCTGCTTGAAATTCTCTCTCCCTCTACCACTCATGCTCTCTCTCAAAAACAAATAAACAAACAAAAAGGGAGGTAATGCTTATCTGAAGCTGTCACCTCTGGTCTCACTCATTTTCAAGCTCCTACTTGAGAGCCAAAGCTATAACTTACCAAGACCCAGGCTGTGGTTAGTATGTTGGCACTTAATGTTTGACATTTTCTTTGGGGGTTTGATTTTCGGGGGGGGGGGAGCAGAAAGAGAGGAAGAGAGAGAATTTCAAGCAGGCTCTTTGCTGTTAGCATAGAGCCCAATGAGGGGCTTGATCCCATACCTAACCATGAGATCATGACCTGAGCAGAGATGAAGGGTCAGCAGCTTAACCCACTGAGCCGCCCAGGTTCCCCTCATTCTTTGAAGCCCTGCCTCTCCCACTCTCAGCATCTAGAGGACTTATGGCAGTGGAGGAAGCTTTTTAAAATTTGGTACAAATCAACTTTCTGAAAACTTGATGATTGTGGTATCCTCTGTCTCCTAATATTGCTAAAGGCATGAATCACATGTAATTATACTGGCACTGCTTATACATATGTCTTTTTGAAAATGTGTGGACAGATTCTGATTCAGGTTGTTGACCTTATCCTCTAAGCTCAAGCACAATTTATCTCTGTTATCTCTTATTAACAGAGATTCATCTCCATTCATAAGCAGCCAAGTGGCTCTGATTTATTCCTTTTTCATGTTTCCTAATAGTCTGTTACTTTTTCAACTTACTATCCATTCTTTTATAGATCATTTATATTGCGTTCAATATTTCACTGTTACCAAAGAGAAAAAATGCTGCAAAGACCATATTTGTATTTCTATTTTTTGTTCACACATGCAAGCACTTCTCTAGGGTGTAGACCTATGTTTGAAAAGTGCTGGTTTACAGAACATATGCATCTTTACCTTTACCAGATATTATCTAACTCTTCTCAATAATGTTTGTAGTAGGGGGCACCTGGGTGGCTCAGTCAGTTAAGCGTCCGGCTTCGGCTCATGTCATGATCTCATGGTTGTGGATTCAAGCCCCACATCAGGCTCTGTGCTGACAGCTAGCTCACAGCCTGGAGCCTGCCTTGGATTCTGTGTCTCCCTCTCTCTCTGACCTTCCCTTGCTCATGCTGTCTCTTGGGGGTCTATCAAAAACAAATAAAAAAAATAGTAAAAATTTTTTTAAAAATAATGCTTGTAGTAATACAAATCGAATAGTATTATCAAAGAATTCTCATTTTCGAGATGCTTTACTTATTATTTCAAGGTTTACATTCTTGTCAATCTGACGGATGTGACATATTATCTTAATTTTTACTTTGCTGATGACTACAGAGGGTTTGTTTTATCTTTTCATATTCTTTCCCTATTTTTCTTTTGGGATGCTGTCCTTATTGATTTTAGTTCTTTGTATATTCCAGAAACAAACTTCCAAATTCTGTATTTTATAAATATGTCTTCTAAGTTTGTGCCTTATCTTTAACTTTCTTAAAGTTATAGAAATGTTTCAAAATTACAGCATTGTCAAATGTTATTTTTCTCCATTAACATTTGCATTTTTAATATGTTTTACAAAATACTTTTGACCATCAAAGTCATGAACATATGCTCTTATATTTCCTCATTGAAGTATATTTTGCTTTTCACATTTACATCTTTATCTATGTGGAGTTGTGTGTGTGTGTGTGTGTGTGTGTGTGTGTGTATCATGCCAGGTAATAATTTTTCCTTTGTGGATGGTTACCTGCTCCAACACCTCAAATTCATATTTACCAAGGCTCCTCCTCTGTTCAATTATGCTGAAAACCAGCTGAGCACCTATGGCCTTTCATAATATCTTTAACCACATCCTTTGGGCTCATCTCTTCACCACACCCTTCTGCAGTGGCATTATTTTCTTGTCGAACCAGATTACTTACTGTATTCATTCTTCTTGAAATATGCCAAAAGTATATTCTTGCTGTCTCACAAGTTATGTTCTCCTCCTGTCTTTTCTCCTTAATGAACTGTAAATTTCCTGTAAAAAATTCACTGTCCAATTCACCTTTGCATCCTCAATGTTTGGCATCGATTGTGTGGACTTTCAATACCAAAGAGTTTTATGCTTAATTTGGCTCTTAGAGATGGGCACCTGCACCCAGTACAAACCATATCTATGTATTTAGGTGTTCACACAGAAAGCAAATGGTTTCTATCTTCGACCTAGTTTCCCACCAGTTAATTCTAAATCTCTTGAAATTTTAAAATGACAAAATACTTGCGACGCCCAGGAACCAAAGTTATCGTTTCTGCCCCTGTGTGTAGGGCAGGCACGTCTGTGGTCGACGCTAACGGTAAAGGGGACCTCCCCGTTGGCAGGGGTTGCCAGGGGTCGGCCCCTCCTTGACCAGCTTCGGAGCTGAGGCCACGCGCCTGGGAACGTGTTCACATCCATGGTCCTTCCCTCTTCCTTCGTGTCCTCCGGCTACCTGGACCCTGAAAACGCCCAGCACGAGGTGGAAATTACCTCTGAAGTCACAGTCCATCCTTCCATGGAACGCTGGAGGGCCCAATGCGGCGGTCAGCATTCTTAAAGTCATGCTCTGGCCTTTCAGGCGGCAGCTACTGTTGGCGCAAAGTTCTCAGGCGACTTCTCGAACCTCTCGCCTACTCCATTTCCTGCTTGGTTACAAGACTCGGTAAGGCGGGGCCTCAGAGGTTCCCCTTCGAGAGCCTGGGCTCCGTTACCGGTGACTGAGGGTCACATCCATAGACCAGTCGGAAGGGAGGATTCCGTCCACCCCGGGCCCGCTCAGCAGCTTCCGGTGTCTCCGCCCGGGCCACGGGGTAGAGGCGTCGGCCGCGTGGTCGCTGGTGGCAGAGTGAGGACCGAGCAATGCAATGCGCGTGGTTACTGCGCCTCCGGAAGCGCCCGCCCAGGCCCCGCTGCCACCGCGCCCGCCGGAACTACATTTCCCACGGGCCTCCGCGGCGGAGCACCGCCCCGGCCCGTCGCCCCCGCGCGGCCCGGGGACCGCCCACTCCGCCGCCGCCGCCGCCGCCGCCGCCGCCGTCCCGGGTACCCTGCCAGCTGTGC
>NC_043714.1:13016410-13030348 GCF_006229205.1 Suricata suricatta | reverse complement strand
GCCCACTCCGCCGCCGCCGCCGCCGCCGCCGCCGCCGTCCCGGGTACCCTGCCAGCTGTGCTTTTGAAAGGCGGCGGGAGGCGGCGAGCGCGATGGCGAGCCTGCCGCGCCTGCTGTGCGTGCTGAGCCTGCTCCTGTGCGGGGCGGCCAGCCCCGGGCTGTGCGCTCCCCGCGCCTCCACCTCCAAGAAGCCCATCATCGGTAAGGAGGGCTGGGCGGGAGCCGCGGGCTGGCGCCGGTGTCCGTCCTTGGCACTTCCCACTGCTGGGCTCCAGCTGCTGGGTCCCGGGTTGGAAATACTCGAGTCCCGGGTTACGTTGTGTGCTTGCATTTGTAGCACGAGTTTGAGCCGAGCCAAGACACCATTTGGATGGTGCCGAAATATAGCTACTGCCTGCTGATTCAAATTCGTAGGGCTCTTGAAATTAGAGGAGAGAGGGGTGCGCTGGGGATCATCCTGCGGATTGTTTTCTTTTTTGTACCTAGCTAGGAATTTCTGCTAACTCAACAGACTGCCTATGCGTTATGCTTATTACAGTTTCACGGAGTGAGGGCGTCGTTTCAAGATACGGTGCATTATACATATAAAAATCGAATTGACCAGATAATCAAGAAATTATGGTAGACTTTGGATTTTTGTCATTTTCAGCACCGGAGGGCAGCAGTGGCTAGTAGAAACCTAATGTCAGTTCTTCTTGGTGTGAAAGTGAAGCTTGTAAATTTTCATTTCCAACTAATTTATGTTTTAAGAGTCAAATCAGTTTGCATTGCCAAAACAGACCCTTCAAGACAGCGAAGAGAACGCTACCCACGAGAAATCAATCAGCCTAGAATTAAAATTTACACAAAGCAATTTGTGTCAGACAATTAAGATTGGCTTTATTTTCGAGGTAGTATTATGCCATTCAAACTCTTTTATCTTCCAGTAAGAAGAATGGCATATTCTATAATTAAAGAGAAAGTAAACAAGTATTTTTTTTCATATATATTGGTAGTGCTCAATTTTCAAGTGGGTTCTGTATCTATATTTGGAAGTAGGAATGCCTTATTTCATAAATAAGGTGGTTTCATAAAATGGTGGTTGATTCTCCAAGGAGAATTAACTCAAAATAAAATTCTGTGTAGAGTGCTGAGAATTGTGAGTACAGAGAGGAGGCAAAAAGGAAAAAGAGGGGGGACTCTTTTCCCTTTCCTAGAAACAGTGGCAATTCAGGGTTAAATATAGAAAAAGGGAGTCTGCTTTTGGTCACATGAATTAAGACAAAAGAACTGAGCACCTACTGTGTGCAAGGCATTGAGTGAGGAAATGCACAGGATTGAAAGACAAGGAAATCACAAAAGTTGCGAGGTGGTTTTAAAGGATGGGTGGAATATTGGTCACATTTTGAGGGACTTGTCGCCGAGGCTTCCCCCGTAGATGGGAAAAGTGAATATGTGGGTGATGGGGCGGGGGGCTGGGGGGAAGATGGTGGAACTTACCTCTTCTAATATATTTTTCTCCTTCTTGGTACTTATGTTCACATGTCCCAAACCCCTTTTTTATGGCATGTCACTTCCCCTGCCTTGTACCGTTCTATTCTCCATTTCCAGTGACACCCCCAAATTCTTTCCCCACCACATTTCATTCTCCTCAGTGGAGACAGTCTTAGTGAACGCATTTTGGTATTGGGCATACGTTAGCTGAGTGCCTGACAAGTATTTTGTGAGAAGCCGGGAACGCAGAAGGGATGGGTACAGAGCCCTTCCAGCCGGGTGGCCTGCAGAGACCATGAAGGTCATCCACGTGCCTAAGCGGCGAGTGACGCTGGCCCGGGTGTGTTCTCCACAGACAGGGTTTGCTGGGTACCGGATGCCAGTACCTTTCTGGGGCTGAGGTGTCAGTGACAAGAGGCAGCCTGGATGGGAGGTGGGGCAGAGCACACGGGGTCTTGTAGAATTTATGAAAGTTTAGGGACCCGGTGACTTGAACGAGGAGAAACCTGTTGTTGATTTGTTCTCTCTGATCTCATTGCTTTCGCTCCTTGCTCACACGGGGCTCTAACCATATGGACTCCTTGCGATGTGATAGGCACACACCTGACTCAGGGCCTTTGCACTTGCTATTCCCACACCCTGGATCGCTCTTCTTCCAGATATTGGCCTGTGGTTTAGTCCCTCTTCTCTCTGGAGCTGTGGCTCAAATGTCACGTTCCGCCTTCTCAGGGAGGACTTACCTGGCCATCGAATTTCGGAGACTGGATAGATGGGACCCCTGGATGGACAGGACCAACTCCTCCCCTTCTCCATCACCCACCTTCTTACTCTGCTTTACTTTTTCTGCTTAGCATTTACCGCCAGCCATCAGACTTTATATTATAACCTTTTCTTGTTAACTATTTGCTCTGTCTTCTCTCCCTCCCACACACTAGGATTAAAGTCCACAGGGAGGGACTTGTGTTTTGTTCACTCATGTGTCCCCGGCCCCCAGGTCAGCGCTTGGTATATATTATGATTCAGTACCATACTGAAGGAAGAAATGGATGCATGACTGGTGATATGATCAGATTTCTTTGCATGTGGAGAATAGGTTGGAGTTGCTGAGGGTTGTTTAAGAAGGGTTATAGAGAGACTTTTTAAGACGGTATTGTAATAATTTGAAGGGGAGGCAAGATGTCGGATGCTTCGATTACCATAGTGTTGCTGATGCTGGCTGGTTGGTCTCCCTAACTGAGGTGAGAGGGAGGTGAAATTCATATCAGCCTCTTCTTGCTCTTTTCTCAACGTTGATGGATGAAGCCTGGTATTAAATCTGTGACTTAAACAAGTAAAGTAGTGGTATCTTTACTGTGATGTGCTTCAGTTTCCAAGTAAGAAAAAGAGGAGAAATTGCTTGAAACTAAAACTGCTTCCCCCCACCCTTTCTTCTCTCTTTCTTTCTTTTTGTAATTTAGGAGTATTAATGCAAAAGTGCCGTAAGGACATGAAAAGCCTGGGAAAATACTATATTGCCGCATCCTATGTAAAATATCTGGAGTCTGCGGGCGCGAGAGTTGTACCAGTAAGGTATGATCCAGTATTTCTTACACCATATAAGTGAAAAACTCCTGTTCTATTGCTGATTACCTTTTATCTCAAAAATTACTGTTTTCTTTGCTATGATCGCAACATTTAAATGTGGCAACATTGCACCTGATTTTTGCCACAAATCTATTGCTTAGAGGCTCTCAATGAGTTGTTTACATTATGAAGCTCGCTGTATTTACCAAGCTATTAGAGGTCTGTCGTGCCTATTTGATAAAGAACAAAATGATAGTTTCCTAGACCCCAGAAAAAGTAATGGAGTAAAAGAATCTAAAACTTAATCAGCTTTATTCCATCATATTAGGATAAAGGAACATCTAGGGAATAAAAGAGATATTTAGATGACCTTGAAAATACCTCTACACTGTATTTGAAATGCTTGTGAATGACTAACTCAGCAGTATCAATTATAACTATTGCAGTTTTAAAGCAGCTACATAATTTTTGGTGATGTAATAGCCTAGTCAGACGAAAATGACTTATGTCATCTTTTGATTTGGAAAGAACTGAATTTTTTAACAAAACCTGATAAGCATCTGTAATATTTTTCATCCCAAATTAGCGTATATTACAGTCGTCCAGAACCCTTACCTATCCATTATAAGCGATTTCACACATAAAACACAACTGCTTGCTTTGGACAACCTATTTTTGTCATTAATTTCATGTTAAAAAGTTGTAACCAAGAAAGTTACTGTTCACATAAAACGCTGATAACCAAAATGCAAACATCACAACCTAGAGAGGTGGGCCACATCATGGTTTTATGTTTAGCTTCATGAGTTTCATCTTCTTGCTTCATCTTTTACCTTTAACCATCTTACCCCTTTCACTTTTGACACTTGTCTTTCATTGTTTAGTAGTAGATCCAATTTTTTCAAATGAAATCTTACTTGGAACATAGATAACACTAGAATTAAAATTTTTAAAAAATGTTTATTCATTTTTTTGAGAGACGGAGAGCGAGCAAGCAGGGGAGGGGCAGAGAGAGAGGGCGACACAGAATCGGAAGCGGGCTCCAGGCTGCTGAGCTGTCAGCACAGAGCCCGATGCAGGGCTCAGAGTCATGAGCCATGAGATCATGACCTGAGCCAAAGTCAGCTGTTGAACCTACTGAGAAACCCAGGCGCCCCACAGCAGAGATTTAGGGCTGAGGAGGCTTTAGAGAGTCTTCAGAACAGTGTTTCACAGTTTTAACCACCAAAACTTTTTCTGCAAGTGTTTTTTAGGACGTTAGTGCTGATCACCTGGCTGGGAGGTAGGAGAGACGTGAGGCAGGCAGACCCGTTCAGAGACCGTGGAGACAGGCTGTGTGTGAGTGATGCGGGCCTGGCTTTGAGCAGTGGTTGTCATAGGACTGATGGGTGAACGTTCTCTAAAAAATATCAACAAGATCTGATGACTAATAGAATGGAAGGGCACAGGGATGACCAGTTTTGAAACTGGGCAAGTTTTGAAACTTGGGGAAGTTTTGAAACTTGGGGAAGTTTTAAAATGGAGGAAGTTTTGAAACCTGATGACTAGGAGCAGACTACTGGCATTTATGACAGAGTCACTGAAAATGTGACTGTCAGCACAAAGGTTAATTTCCAGGTTGGGTTCCCAAAGTTCATCTTAAGGTGTATCTTAAGAGTTCTACAAAGTAGTGTTCATGGCAGCTACATCCCCAGAGTAACCTACAAAGGAGTACCTAATACAGAATGGGACTGAAGTGGCCACCCTGATAAGGTTGAGTTTATTTCTGCAATTTGAGTGCTGGGGGTCAACTTCCATGGCTTAGAAGGGATAAGGAGGAGGATGGGAGACCCAGGCAAAATTCTGGAATAGGTAAAGAAGTTTGTCTTTGGTCTCCTTCTGCCTTCTCGGGTGCCCGATGCCCTGAGTTTGTCATAAATCCCGGCTGGTGGGGACCTCCATCAGCCTCCTCCTGAAGGGTAGTATCGGCTGCTTTTGATTTAACACTGTTTTGTTCACACAGTGTTTTATAACATTTTTAAACATTTACAAGGCAGAAGACTTCATAAAAGTCTGAATTTCTGGCCGCCGCCTTCTCCCCCCCCCGCCCAAGACAATTATCTGGCACTGACTTTAAATAAAACAACACTGCAACAAGGTCTGTTACTCCTCTTCATGCTGCTGAAACTGGGTCATCCGCCATCACTACCAGGCTTAAGCTGTTTTCTTTTAGTGAAAAAGACAACAAGCAAACTAGTTCATACCCTATTGAGACGGTCTTTCCTTTCTAGAAAGTCTGACAACATGCAAGCAACATCTGTATTCAGAGAATGTGACCTGGCCTGTGTTTGTTGTCTGGTCTCTGAGGCACTTGAGTTCATGACACTTCCTTCCCACCCTCCTCCCCCCTCAACAATTAAGCCCCTTAAAAATGATTAGCTGGGCCCAAAAATTCAGTCATGCACCATATGGGAGCCATTTATTTAGAATTAATGAAATGACTGAAACCAGCCTGCATGGCTAGCTGTTAGAAGTCCCTGGAATGTAGCTGAGTGATCTAAATCCGTTCCTGTGATGATTGTCCTGGTTTAAATATCCATGGGGAAGATTCTGGGTCCTGCCTGTTGGGTTCCCTTTTCGTTGGCACAGTCTGGGGAGATCGGACCGGCAGAGTGCTGGGGGTGTGGACTCACATTTCATCCTGCTGCCACTTCCCAAGTCAGGGCCACTTGCCCGTTTATCCTTCATCTGAGATCATGGGAAGCACCATTGCAGGACCACCTACCGCTTTAGAACTCTCTGCTGGAAGGGGGGTTATTATGAACTTCTCTGAGGTCTGAAGAGACCTGGACTGGCAAAGCTCATTTGGACCTAGAGGAAAACCCAGCACAACAAAGCACAGCCACATTCTGGGCATCATAGTGTATTAATAACGGGAAGGGGTTCTAACTCTTCCTCAGACTTTCCCTGGGGCAGAAGTGGACTGTGATTGACCTTTCCTCATAAATCCACTTCCTTTGTATCTGATGGAGAGGGCATTATTCCTTGTCATCATCTTACAGAACCGGAAGACCGTGTGATGTAGGAGAATCATTGCAGGAATTTCATAACCGTGATGCTCTCTACTCTCATTCTTGCCTTGTGTTGAACTTCTGGAAGAGCAAACCCATTTTACTATGACCTAACTAAATTTACACAGATTTACCCCATCCTTTTTTTTCTGGAGAAGGGGATAAAAGCATCAATAACATGGTGATGTTAGGAGCCCTTAAGTGGCTTTGGAATAATTACCTGGGCGAATTACACCAGTCTGCGGTGGTGCGATGTAATGTGGCCCTAGATCAGGACGCTTCTGGTTTTTGAATACACAGTGGCCTCCAGATCTTTGCAGTTAGTGGTGAGGACTTGGCATTTATGTGTATTGTTTTTTACCTGTCCGGACTGCCTGTTGTTAGGGTAGGCACATTAATAAATCTCTTTATTTAGTCTTTTTGTAAAGCTACTGAGTATCCTTACATGTTTTTGATAGTTCTCAACTAACAGAGAATTACTGGTGCCCACATCTCATGGTCTTTAAAGTTTTACATATTAACACACACTTCACAATATTAAATTATATTGAGACCACAGGAAAACACGTTTACTTGTCTGATTAGCAACACAGGGATATAATTACAATATGTGATTTTCATATAGGTTGAAAAAATATCTCTAGAAAGGGAAAGAGATATTGCCTAGCATTTAAAAATTGTTTTTCATTTGTCTTTTTAAAATTAATATGGGGACTTCATTTTGAGTCTTACTTTTTTCTTTAAGTTTTGGAAATGGATATTTTATCATTGTTTTTACTGTTTTCAGACCTGATCTTACCAAAGAAGAGTATGAAAAGCTTTTCCAGTCTATTAATGGGTAAGTTACAGCATTGGTTTGATATAAGGAACAAGGTGGATGTAGTCTACTTTTAATATACTTGTTTCAACGTCACTGTCTTACGGTGGCATAACAGTAGTTTTCTGCGTTCTTTTATAGGACTTACTGCAGACAGAACATGGCTTAAGAAATAAATGCTACGTAGTAGATATGTTTAGGTCTTTTTTAAAAAAAGTGTCACATAATCTTTGTTCTTTTCATGCTTGTCTGTAATGTTTTGAAGCCACTGAATGGCATGGCATCCTGCTTGTTCCGGGGATTTACAAGTTGTCAGTTTGGGGCAGAATCGGTTATCTTGCAGAAGATAATTCCAGGGGCTCCTGGTGGCTCAGCTGATTGAGCGTCCGACTTTGGTTCGGGTCATGATCTCATGGTTCATGAGTTCGAGCCCTACATCGGGCTCTGTGCTGAGGCGTGGAGCCTGCTTGGGATTTTCTCTCTCCTTTTCTGCTCCTCCCCCTGCTTGCTCACTCTCTTTCTCTTCCTCTCAAAATAAGTAAACTAAAAGAAATTAAATTCTCATGGATATTTGCTTTTAGCCCGTGTATATTTTTGTGACCCCAGTTTGTTCTTTAGGATTAAAAATAATTCTCTATGAGCCAAAACCAACTTGTGATACTGGGTCTGCAATTGATTTTGGCATCACTGATCCCCTGAATTTAAACTTAGCTGTACCTGGAATTTTATCTTGACTTTGATTTCTAGCTTTGTGTTCTCCCCTCCCCTCCCCCACCTATTATCCTTAATTTACCTGTACTCTATCTCAAAAATAAACGTTACTGAAGAAATTGCAGAAGAATGTGCACAAAAGTATTGTTAACTATGGCAGTTTGTGAATGTGTAGGAGTGTAAAAATTTTATCTTTTCTTTTTGCCATAGTTTTCTAGCTTTCTTTAATCATATGGTTACTTACGTGGTAAGGCAAAATTTGTTTTAAGATGAAAGAGTGTTTATTTTCAGTGGGGCGTGATGTCGAAATGCATCCTCTTTTATGTCGTTTCAGGATCCTTTTCCCTGGAGGAAGCGCTGATCTCCAGAAGTCGGGTTATGCCCTCGCAGCCAAAAAATTTTACGACATGGCCAGAAGGGTACATATCGTTTATTGTCTATTATTCCAAGTGGGCTTTTGTAGTTTTCCCTGAGGAGAACTCTTTTTTAGGCATGTGGTAGTACTTCCTTCACAGTTACCCCAGCTCACTGCCCTTTCACTTGGAACGGGAAGCGGTCACCTGTTTTCTGTGGCTCCGTTTTGTTGCGGGGCCCCCAGACGGCCGGAGCCTCTCAGACGGGCCCTCTCTGTCAGGGCCGGTGACTGCGCACCGGTCCCCATGCTGCCTTAGTGAGCTGTTTGGTTTGTTACGAACCAGGCATCGTTCATGCGTTACTAATTATCACCTCCTCTGAAAGGTCCTCTTCGTCCTATTTGACGTTTCTTCACGGTTACCGTAGACTCTGCGTTGTCACCAGGGCAGAGCCTCTTGATTCCTTTCTGATGTCTCACACTGAGCTTGCCTTTGCACCGTGCCTCAGATCTCCTGTTTCTCTCCTAAACTATAATCTTTCTAGCCCTGGTATCTCCCCCTGCCCTTAAACATTTCCCTAAAAGAACTGCTTTTAGCATCTGAGATATTTAAAAGCTTTGAATGGCTAGGCTAAATAATCTGTAGCCTTTCATAGTCTTTGGGTCAAGACGTACAGTGTGTCCACAGCCGCACTTTTCCAGCTTTTACTTATGCACATAATTGAAGCCAAGTTGGTATTTCTAGCATATGTTCTGTGTCCTACTTTAAAAAAATTTTTTTAATGTTTTATTCATTTTTAAGAGATTGAGAGAGGCAGAGAGGGAGACAGAGTATTCCAAGCAGGCTCTATGGTGGGGCTCACACTCAAGAACCATGAGATCACGACCTGAGCCAAAGTCGGACACTTCACTACTGAGCCACCCAGGTGCCCGGTGTGTCATCCTACTTTTAAATTGGTTTAGTCTGTTTCCATTCCATCCCCGGTGTACAACTTGTGTTTCCGACTAAGGTGCTGCTCCCCTTCTGTAGAGGCTTCTTTGCCAGCTCCCCCTGGAATGGCATCCCATTCCCTCTCCACTCTGAGAGTATGTTGTAGAGTCGTTCAAACATTTTCTTGGCTCCAACTCTATAATATGGCAGGATCTGTGACCTTCAGAGCTTACACTTTAGAAGACAGAATATCTGGAGGTTAGTTACTTATGTCTCTTCAGATTTCATGGTTCCAACACCTTTTGAGGTGTTCCTCATTTCATATTACGTGGTGCTGTGTCCTTAGTACATGCTCAGTGGATATTTTTTTGAAAAAGTGAACAAAGTGGAAATTTTATAATGTGAGTGACTTAAAATGTGTTTGGGAAATATATATGAACATATAAAGTAGTCATTTTTCCTTTGCATATGGGGGCTCCTGAACTAGCTTGTTCAATTAAAAAAAAAAAAAAAGGAACCACCTAACCCACAGGATCTAAGAGTCTACTTGTTTTTTTTAAGTTTACTTTTATTTATTTTGAGAGACAGAGAGCAAGCAGGGGAAGGGCAGAGAGAGAGGGAGCTAGAGTCCCGAGCAGTCTTTGCACTGTCAGTGCAGAGCCTGATGTGGGGTTCTGAACTCAGGAACCATGAGATCATGACCTGAGCCGAAATCATGAGTCAGACACTTAATGACTAAGCCACCCAGGTGCCCCCCAAAAGTCTACTTTTTAAAATGTAATTAGCTTCTTGACTTCAAAGCAAAGGAAAGTAGCTCAGCGACCTTGAACTGATTTAGCTACAGCCACTGGGCTCCACAGAGCCCTCGCCGAGGAAGCCTTGAGAAGTGGAGTCTGGTGGATCTGTTCACCGCTCCTCTGTGTCCTCAGCTCTGCGGGGCTCTGCAAGGTCCACAAAAAATAACAGATGTGGTCCCAGCAAGCAAGGACTTAACACTCAGTTGAGAAATTAAATTTGGTACATATGGAAACAGAGCCGATAAACCCTCTTCTGTGTTTACTATGTATGCAGTATGACCCTTCAACTTTATGTACGCAATTCTAACTTCTAAAAATAAAATTTGCCAGACCTGCATGTGGAGTGTTGAGAATCCTACCTTGGGATAGAAAGTATAGGAATTATTGTAAATCTGTATTTTTCTCAGCAAGGAACAGAAGAACAAAAGGAAGTAAGGAAGGAAAGAAGGAAGGAAAAGATCACCTTAACAATTTCCTCACTTAAAATGAGTGACTATTAGGTTATATTTGAGATCTATGCGGGAAAATCACTGCTTTTAGAAAAGTAGCAAAACTCATGTTCGTAACTGTCAGCACATATGGGTTTAATCATTACTTAGCCAAAAAAATTGACTTGCTTTTTTCCTCATCCATGCTAGTCGTTGTGACTCCTTTTGAAGAGGCTCAATACATTTGTACTTTTTTAGTCGACAACTTTTCCTCTCTACAAGTTTATTTCACTTTTGCTTAGCCTTGTCCTCACCGACCGTTCCTTTCCTTCCAGAGCATGGCTGTCCCCTGATTTAAATCTGATTAGCTGAAGGTGATATCATGCAGCTCTTACTAGAAATTCTGAGATGATGGAGGAAGGACCTCAGAGTGTGTTCCAACCAGACACTCCTCCAAAGCGACAAGATTTGTAGGAGCCGCATACATAGGCGTTTATCGAGCATTGTCTCTGATATTTCAGTCTCTAACTGTCACTTGTGTTGGTTGGTACCTGCCTGGCAAATGTCAGTCTTTTTTGCCAGCACAGCTGAGACTGGATAGTTTGACTAAAACTGAACTGTTATGTAGGAGCTTGGTCAGAGGAAAGATTAAGTGAGAAGCTACTTATGGAGCCTGGAAAATTCTTTAGAAACCCATGCCTGACTCAGGTGCCTGTCTCGTCATGACAAACCAAAGGTATAATTTTTGCTTTGATGATTTGAGTAAGCTTAGTTTTCTCCTTTACTCTGCAAAGAGTTTCGACGATGGAGACTATTTTCCTGTGTGGGGCACATGCCTTGGATTTGAAGAGCTTTCGTACCTGATTAGTGGAGAGTGCTTATTAACGCTCACAGAAACTGATGGGATTACAATGCCTCTGAACTTCACCAAAGGTGAGAATTCTCTTTTCGACCCTTTAAAAAATATTACCTGGGCAGGATTAGTAAGTAGCAAATATCCAAGTCAGAAATGCTCATAATGTTTACTGATTTTTTCTTTTTACATTTATTTATTTTTGAGAGACAGAGACACAGCACAAGTAGGGGAGGGGCAGAGAGAGAGGGGGACACAGAATCCAAAGCAGGCTCCAGGCTCTGAGCCGTCAGCACAGAGCCCGATGCAGGGCTCGAACCCACGAACTGTAAGATTGTGACCTGAGCCGAAGCCAGATGCTTAACTGTCTGAGCCACCCAGGCGCCCAAAATTTACTGATTTTTAAATGATTTACACGAGCTGATAATGTGGATGGTGTCTTTTGTCCTGAGCCATCATTGCCTGTAGCGGTATTGGGACCATGCATGATTAAGACCTCTGAAATTGGACCTGGATTTGAGTCCTACTTTGACCCTTTTGCCTTAAGGCGTGGTTTAATTTCTTTATTTTAAGAGTTTTCCTCTTAGGGTGGTTTATGAGGATTAAATAAGACACTGCTTCCCAGATACTATGTCAAACGCTTCATTACGGCTCTCACAAATGTTGGCTCTACTTCCTGTCATACGGCATTGTCCCCGGCTGTGTGCTCCGATTATGCCCAGCCTTGGTGTACTGCAGTTCGGTTCGGGTACTGACCACACAGAGGTAGCACAGACTCCAGTTAAAGGATGTCTCCCCAACCAGACTGCCCTTATTTCAGGGTACACCAGCCCCAAGTCACATCCCCAAGGCCACCCACGCTGCTGACCAACTGGCCCCAATTGTGAGGATTCCCATGACCCTTCCTGAGGTTCAGTAATTCACCAGGGTGACTCACAGCACTCAGGAAGGTGCTGTGTGTGCACTAACTTTTATTATAAAGGACACACACAAGATGACATTTGGAACAGAGTGCAGTTTCTGGGTCCTCTCCCTGTTGAACACATCACCCTCCTGGCGTGTCGAGAATTTTTGATTGGGGTTTCATTTCGAAGGCAAGATGCATTAAGTCATCGGCTGTGTGACTGAACTCAGTCTCCTGCCTCCCTTCCATCCCTGGAAGTCAGGCTGGTTCAAAGTCCAGCCTCCTCTCAGAGCTGTCTCAGGGCCCACCGTGAATCACCGCGTTAGCATTATGAAGACACTCCTATTTCTCAGGAAATTCTGAGAGTTTTAGAAGCTGCCTGTCAGGAACTCAGGCAAATTCTTTGTCGTAACACTCTGTATAAATAGGTAATGATTCTTGTAGTTTACCTGGGCTCTGAAGCCTCACAGTTGAGTGCTGTTAGCTGTCCTGTTCTCATAAAGATTTTGGATGGAAAGCAGTAGTTTTATACATAGAACCTATAGAAAATACTATGCTTTTCAAAGCTCTTTCTCACAGCATCTCACTTAATCATTCTAAGAGCTCTGGGAAGTACATTTATTAGGTCAGTCTGTTTTGGATGTGTGTGGTAAGAACCCAGTTTATATAACAAAGGAATAGCACCTTACTGAAGTAAAGTATTTGAGTGGATTTTTATTATCTGAGGTGCAGGGATTCCCATGGAAGCCCTTAGCATGCTGAATGAGAGGCTTCGTTTAAGCAGAGCTGGCCTCAGAGCCTTGCATATCATCAGAACTTTTTTATCCTGGTATTTGAGTTTATGTGTCAGATTCCAGAGCCTTTAATGAGGTAAACTGCTCTTTTTCATCTCTTTACTAAGTAGAGTCTTCTTGGCCTGTTAATGTTCTTTTCTACATTGTTGGTACTCTTTTTTTTTTTTTTAAGTTTATTTATTTTGAGAGAGATAAAGTGAATGGATAAGGGGCAGAGAGAGAGAGTGAGAGAGAGAGAATCCCAAGCAGGCCCAGCACTGTCAGCATGGAGTCCGGTGCGGGGCTCCAACCCATGAACTGCAAGATCATGACCTGAGCTGAACCCAAGAGTTGGATGCTTAACCATCTGAGCCACCCAGGCGTCCCTACATTGTTGGTATTCTTAACCTTTTAAAGTCCAGATACCTTTGAAAATACGTTGAAAGCTCTGGATTGTTTTCTGAGAAAACCAAGATATGTTCATGTGATAAACTGTTCCTGATTTCAAGAGAACTCAACTTAAAATTCTCTGCTTACTCTGTGGCCAGACTGAATATGATCATATCAGAGGGATTTTAGTTATTCATGTTACAATTCTACAGAAAAGATACTTGACTGTACAACATGTGAATTTGTATGTTAAACTCATTCTGTGCTTGTCCAGAAAACATAATGTTGAAATGATCCATTTTGCTTATCAACTAGGCACCTTGATTTTGTCTTAATAATGGCCTCTTTTGGGCTGTAGATCAGTTAGGTGGCTTTTATTTTTTCTGTGTTTAAATTATTTCTCTTGTGCTTAAATTATTCAGGTGCATCACAGAGCAGAATGTTCCAGAGTTTTCCAGCTGACTTGTTGAAGTCCTTATCAATGGAACGTCTAACTGCAAATTTCCACAAGTGGAGCCTCTCCATGACGGTATTACATTAATTAACAACGAAATTAATGCATTTAGATTAACTACAGAAGTAATTATTTTGTTTTGTTTTTATACTCTAGAATTTTACTAAGAATGAAAAGTTAAAGACGTTTTTCAATGTGTTAACTACAAATACAGATGGCAAGACTGAGTTTATTTCAACCATGGAAGGTATGTATCATGGCGCATGTACACTTTATTTCACTTATGTTCATATATATTAATTTTCATTTTATAGTTCTTTTATGAATAACAAAATCATGTTACTTTGGGGTGTGAAGAGAGAAGCTATTTTTGGAAACAGGAGGCATGTTTTGTCCACGTTCCAAATCATTTGTGACTTACCTCGGTCCTCTTCTAGAATGA
>NC_043714.1:12942439-13016310 GCF_006229205.1 Suricata suricatta | reverse complement strand
GAAAGGGATTAGCGCCTTTAGTCAGCTCACGGGATTTTAAGAGAAGTGTGGCAGATTTAGTTTCTATCCATGAGCAGAAAGAATTCTGGTAAGTCTTGTCAAATGTGCCATTTCTAGCTAATTCTATGTCTCTCACCGCTAGGAAAAGGGAGCCACTGTTGTGCGGCCAAGGTTCTTTCCAGGCCGTTTGTATTGAAACAGAAAAACCTCCTTGTCTCTGAAGTTCCCAATGGTACTTGATCCTGACTGTCATCACACACGCTGTGTCGGCCCTCCTTGCTGTGAATGCTACTTCTACTTGCTCCCAGAGGCCCTCACTGTGCTTCACTGATGATGGGCACACATGGAAGGCAAGGTCAAGCATCGTTTTTTTACTTAAATTAAGTTTTCCATTTTTTCAACCACGTATGAACCATGTGTGTTTTTTGTTTTTTCTTGAAGGCTTTATGCTAGACTCACTCTATTGCAAGAATAAGACCACTTTTAGAGTTGACCATATCCCTGCCTTTCACATACTACTGCCTCCCAGAGGCTTGGCAAGAGGCCTGAGGGCAAGTGAGGAGCAGTGCCATCCTGGCAAGGAATGCCTCTTTCTTGTCTAGCTTGACAGACGACTGATGCAGGGCCCTAATATGGCCACATTGGTGGAGGGAAGAGAGGACGGGTTAGAAGTGCCTGTTGATGTTCAAGAGCAATGATCAGGAGCCCTCAGAGGTGATCGCTAGCTCGCTGCCCCCTGAGGGCTGCCGGACCCTTCGCTTGGAGCCCCTGGGAAGACTGGAGTGACCACTTCGGGTGCCAGTGGCTAGAGGCATGGCGGCTAAGAGATGGGTGTTGCCACCCCAGTGCCCTTGCATTCTGGAAACTAGAGGTGACGCTGTACTTGGAAGATGGGCATGTAAGGGCCAGTACACAGGCCCACACATGTGGCTCAAGCCCAAGGATCAGCAGTAGATCTCCAATAACCCACATACCTGAACTTGTCTTGTGCCCCTTATGAGAGTCACTTAAGCTCAACATGTCAACACCGTTCTGGTCATGCAATCCTGTGAAAGTGCTTGCCAGGTGGCCCTCCTGCAACTGGAGTCTGGCCACAGGACCTGGACAAAAGCATAGGCACGAATCCCACAGCTACCCAGGGCATCTTGTTGACTCGCAAATGAGTAGAGTTTCACTCATTTCCTGAAGTAAGGTCCATGCAGTTCTGGCCAAGCTCAAGTTTCCCTAACCACCTGGCCCTGCCGTGGCTGGCTTGTCACTGCTGTGGGGCACTTATGAAACGTTGAGATATGTGCTTTTTGTGACCCAGACCCACACAAGACCAGGTCCAGGCACTAGAAAGGGGCCTGGAAAACTTTGAGGAAGGTACTCCAAAGTGGGGGGCCCTGATGGGCCAGGTCTGGAGCGGGGGCTTCACTTGCCTGTGTCCAAAGGTGAAGCCGCCTAGCTCAGCAGTGGCCCTGTGACAACTGGCTAAAGAAGCAAACACTAAAGCATTAGGCCACGTTGAATATCAAGATTTCTTTGTTGGCAGGAGAGAAACAGAGGCTGAAAGACCAAGTGTGAGTGAGGGAAGTGCAGATTAGAAGAAAAAGGAAGAACAGAGGAAGGATTCAGTAAATGTGGCTCTCTGCCTGTGTGTAAGAGACAGCTAAAGATCCTTCCGCAGCCTAGAGCCGACACTGTCTGAGGGTTTTTGGGGGAACGACTGCCAAGTCATTACCTCCAGTATTTCCCAACTTGTTTCCCACGTGAGACACTCTAGATGGAATGGGAATGCTGGACTCAGAAGAATAGGCCATCACCCATTTCTATTCAGCCAGATATTTTTGAGTGCCCACGAGTTTACGTGACTCATGGCTTAAACACAGATGTTTTATGAAGGGGTGTTGGCTGTCTCCATTTCCACACTGCAGAGTACGAAAATCCTCAACCCCCTGCCAGGCTGAGTTTCTGTCCTGTGGTTTGGATGGTCCTGTGGCTTCTACAAGCACAAAGAAAGCTCACAGTCCAGTATTCAAGCCCGGCACCCGGGGCCCGCAGGCCTCATCTGCAATAATCGAACAGCCCACGCATGTGCTGGGTCTTTCTGTCCTACCTGTCAGACTAGCAAGAACATATAGCAGTTTTCTCTTATGGGAAGAGCTAAGAGAAGAGTCTTTTGCTTCTTAGAAACAAACAATAGCTTTGTGGGGCGCCTGCGTGGCTCAGTTAGTTAAGCAACTGACTCTTGATTTCGGCTCAGGTCATGGAAGTTTGAGCCCCGGGTCAGGCTCTGTGCTAACAGCTGAGTCGGCTTGGGCTTCTCACTCCCCCTCTCTCAGCTCTACCCCTACTCACTTGCTCTCTTTCTTTCAAAATAAACAAACTTTAAAAAAAGGAATAAAACGAATAAAGTTTTTATTCCATGTAACAGTTTCCTTCCAACAGCAGTTTAAAATGAACTGAGGTATTTTGCAGCAATGAATCAGAAACACTAGATGTCAGGAGAGAGCCAGTTAAGCTAAGGTTTAACCAACTGTGTTTACATCCAACCATTTAGAGTAGATTTTAGGAGGCTGCCAGAAGCCTAAAGAACATTTAATAACAGTTATTGTACTTATTTAAATAATAATGGTTTATTGAATCAATACACTGTGCACCTGAAACTAATATATGAAACTAATTTATTGTATGTCAATTATATCTCAATTAAAAAAAAAGCACCTAATGGCTGTGTAAACATAGATTTATACCTAGTACTAGATATTTTCTACTCTGACCTATGAGAATGCCCTGAAAGACCTTACAAAAAGAAAGGGAGCAAACAATTTTAAGTATCTGTTAAGGGCCAAGAAGTCTCATGTACATAAATTTGTGGTCTAGATACAAAATTCCCAGCCCCCATTCCCCTTCCACCTAACTGAGCAACTTTTAGGCTAGCGGGACTTTTCTCAGTAAAGAACCAGAGCTTTGTATAATTAAAGATGCTTCTCAGGACACCTGCGGGGCAGACACCAAATCAATTAAGAAGTATTCCTTGACCATCTACTATAAGCAATATACCTGTAGAGAAGCACTTTAAACAAACATGGACATTGGAGTTTTTTCCCTATAGATTAAAGTTCTCAACCAAATGTACTCTAAATCTTGTTATGATTTCCCTTTTGAATTTAAGAAAAGGTTCCTAATCATTAGTTTTTCTACTGAACTTGTTCCTTTTTGCATAAGTATAGCATGTTTTTAGGCTTCTAATTCTCTAACGCTTATTATAATTTCTCATAAACCTAATTTAGAGTCATTCTGTTGCATCATACAGATTGGCTTTAGAAACTTACAATACCACTTTAACATCTTTTGCATTCAAGTTATTTCATCCAAGAAATTTTTCAAGGTGAAGCTCAAAAGTTTGAGAGAATTAGAGACTCTCAGAATGGGAGAGTAGATAATCATGATGGGCCATGGGTAAAGTCCATATTTCCATTAATGAAAGCCAAACAGTATTTGTTTTAGGTCACAGCCACATCATCCCTGGACCACACAACTGTTGGCAGTTTTAAAATCATAATTCTTGAGGAGCCTGGGTGGCTCAGTGGTTAAGCTCTTGATTTTAGCTCAGGTCATGGTCTCATGGTTCATGGGATCAAGCCCTGCATTGGGCTCTGCACCGACAGGTTTGATTGGGATTCTCTCTCCCCCTGCACCCCCCCAGCCTCTCCCCTGCTCATGCTCTCTCCCTCCCCCACTCAAGTGAACATGAAAAAAATATTTTAAGTAAAAATCAAAATTTCTTCTTCTCTGGCGTCTATGTCACGTCTTCCATCCCGTTTCCTGGCTGGGTGAGTGGAAAGACGCTGGAAGGCAGAGGCCAGGGGTCTGGTCTCATCCTTGTCATTTGTGTGAACTTGGGCAAACCGTGCACTCTCTTAGTCACGAACATTTCTACCCATACTCTGAGTACTTCATATCCCGTGTAATTGTCTTTCAAGTTTTTAAACCCACAGTAGATACTTTCCTTTTTCTTTCATATTCTTTGATAATTAAAAAAATTATTTCATCCACTCATTATAAAGTTAAATAAGAAAACAAAACTTTTCAACTTGCGCACATAAAATAGTAATTTTACTTTGCCAATAGTTAGAAGTCCTTTCTCTTTCAATTTTTTTAAATAACTTGAAGCGAAGATGAACATTTACATTTTTTCTTCTCTAGCCAGAAGGATCTAAATGACTTGGTTCCTCTTTACTAGTCTTGATCGTGAGACAAAGGAGCTAGTAAATAATATAGACAAATCTTTTGGTATAATCCACAATAATGGTTGGCTCCAATGTTGAGGGGACAGGCACATAAAACAAAGTTTGAACTAAGAATAGAGGTTAGAACAATAATAATGTAGCAATGATAAGAGAAAAAAAATGAATGAAAAATTCTGTTACTTCCCCTTAGAGTATTGTTGTGTATTTGCAGATATAATCTGAGTCCTGCCTTTAGTTAATGGGACCAAAAACCCGTTTCTGTGTTGCTACATAGGTGGCCATCTCGCTCTCTGGGTCCTTGTCCTTTGGCAGGATGGCATGGCCCAGCGGGGACCTAGCCTCGGTGAGGATTGGCCGGTGCCGGAGGTGGGTCAAGGGCTCAGACAGGGCAGGAATCCTATTTAATGTGGTCCACAGTGGAGGCAGCGAGGCGGATCAAGCCAAAGTACACAGTGGGGATCAGAGAGTGCAAGAGCAAAGAGGACAAGGAGAAGAGTGATACGGCCACCAGAACATTGAACCTGGAGTCAGGGACTAAAGAGTGGCTGCGGGGTGAGCAGGCTGCTGCAGCCAGGAGAGGCCCGGAGAAGTGTCCCCACTCCCAGCTCCACAGGGAGATTGTCCTTTACAAGGTTCTGGTTGGGGCATGCCTTGTCTTCAAGACTACGGACTTGTACAACATCAAGACTTACTTTGCGGACTGTGAGGCATCCCACTGGTAAAAGCTGGTGGTATTTGCCTACGTTGGGCGTGTAGGTCGGTGACTTTAAGGCCAGCACGGGCTGAAACTTTAACCATTTTGTCCCCAAGGCCCAGGTTGCAGGCTGCCCTACAGGCCTCCTGTGTAAGAATTACTCTGGCTCATCAACCACTCCACCTTTCATTCTTCATCTCTTCTGGCTACGCTCTGCTCTCTCCCACTTTGATATTCAAGGTGTTTTCCTCTCCTTGCCCAGCCCCCGTTTGTGTGTGAGTCATAGAGGTGATTTGCCTGGCTTTGTGGTTCACCAAGTGATGTCTGATCTCAGGCTCCAGGCCAAGCGTTGGCCTGTATGTGTGTCTACTGTAGGTGGTCCTTGAACCCGAGCAGAATGTGCCCATTTGCAGTGAAGACTGCTCTGCTCAGTATCCATTGGGTGTGTTACATTCAGGGGCAAGTGGTAAGAGGCCTCATTTGGATCTTGTGTATCGGTGATGATCTCCAATGGAGACTCAAATAGCCATCCAGTGATGCCTGTACTTTAGTCCTTTTCTGTGTGTCTAGAGGAGGAAAGTCAACGGACTAGGCTTCCTCCGAGCCCCTAGTACCTGCAAGGGTGAGTCAGTCAAAGATCCTTGCTTCCGTCTTCAATGGGCCAGCACTCCTATCGTTCTCAGGATGGGGCACACTGCAGCGGCCTGAGGATTCAGCAGCTTCCTAGAGCTGGACGTCCCTGCTTCCCCATCCGTGGTCTCTGTGATGCTCACCTGGTTCTCCCGTGCAGGAAAACGGTGCAGGTCTGGGTGAAACTCCCCACCTGCAGGTGGAGGGAGTGCTAACCTCATGGATGCCACACGGTATTTCAGTTAGCTTTTGTTGTATAATGACTTTCCCCTTCCCCACTTCACTGACTCAAAATATAACCACTTTATTTAGCTTATAATTCCACGTGTGGCCGGCAGTCCTGTGGTCTGGGCAGGTAGTGGGTTAATACCCCTGTGCCCTGCCCAAGATGCAAATCCACCCAGAGCAAGCCCACAAAGCACTGGATGAATTGGGAGGGGATCAATTCAACTCTGCATTTGTGAGTTTGTCTATGTCCAAGTGTTGGGCCAGTTAGACACAGTGGCCTTTTCAAAACGTTGAGATATAGCTATTCAAATGTGTTAGCCTCAAGGTTGACAGTCTATCCATCAGCCACTCTTTTAAAATGAAGAGTTTATTTTTTATTCAGGTGTGGTGAGGTCGACAGATCAGAAGACCCTTGCCATTGAAAAGATAGTTTCTTACTTGTAGTTTCTAAGAGGAAGGGGGATGTTACGCCAAGTAGGGCCACCCAGTATTGGTCACAGGCAGAGAGAGCAAGGGAACTGTGGGCAAGTGGCTTTACTGCAGCTTTTGTGGGTAGGAATGTGCAAGGCAGGGTAAGAAGGCCAAGCAGGTTTAGCACTGGGCTACTTCACACAGTTCCAGCAGGCTCGTAGGGGTAGGGGCTACCCGAGTTGTGTAATGGCTGGCCCTGGGGTGATTAGAATGGGGAATATTGTCCTGAAGGGTAAGACACTAATAAAGCAGATCAGTGGTGAGTAGGGGCTGTTACCTTTAAGAATTAGCTCGCCCTGACAGGGGCGGTCTTCCCCTGGTCACGAAAGCCTCAATGTCAAAGCCTCAATACAGAAGCTAGAAAATGTGGTTACTCTGCCACCTATGTCTTCGTGCTTGGGCCAGGGGACCGTGTGGCTCATTCAATCTCTGAATCCCCCTGGGACTACTTTGACTTCTCTTCCTATTTCCCTTCCCTTATGGTTGTGAGACTCAGATGGCATCTTGACAAAAGTGGTAGATGTGATCCGCTGGCATGCACAATCCCCTGGTCCCTGCCCCTTTGATGATCAGAGAAAGCTGAAGCATCCGTGGACCACCAAATCTCCTAAAATTTGATCTCAGCCCTCAGTTTGTGTTGGGATTTTGGAGCTGTTGTTGGAGAGTCAGATCTCTCTGTTTACTGCTCCTTATTCATAGGCACAAGGCCCAACAGGGCTTATCATATTGGGACCAACAGCAATCTGCATTCAACCAGCTGTGTGCGGGGCTTGCCTGCCGCCATCACCGTGTGGTAGAAATGGGAAAGTGTGCCCTTTTCACAGGGACTATGGTGTTTATGCTGACAGTTGCCTCACTTCCACTGGTGAAATAGAAACTCTGGTTGCTGGTCAGTGCCCGAGGCAGCCAAGGGTCACCGAAAGGGACCTCCTGACCCATCAGGGAACGGACACCAGCCGTACTTTTTAAATCCACACCTTCTCAAAGTACTGTGGCACCCAACAGACGTTACCAGTGTTAAGCAACACCCCTCCCTGGCTACTGAGATGGCTTCTGGAAGTCAATCAGCCTGGTCTGAGATCCTGGTCTAGTCTCAAGCCTTTCTCTAGTGGCTCCCAGAAGTTGAGGTGTACCAAGACTGTCAGTGTACCAGAGGGGAGACTAGTTACTAACTGATGCAGGTTGGTTTGTAAATGGACCCTCAGACAGCAGCTGGGAATATAGGTAGTTAAGTCCTTTCCATGGAGAAACTGGAAGATGGGTATTTTCCCTTGCTTCCTCCATGTCAAGTCCAAGTGTATAGCTATGGGACATGCTCCTGCACCTGTTTAAAAACAGCTTCTCTGTTTGGCCAATAGCCCTTTGGGACTAGTGAATGCAAGCCCTATTGGTTAGGAGAGGTAGGTGTTTAGGGGCCCATCCCTCAGTTGATGGCTGTAAACACTGGGACACTAGATGTGTGGACAAACTCCTTCCTGGGAGATAACCATCAACTTGGCTTTATTGCTGGAGTGAACCAGCGGGAGGTGGGGGATGTGCCCACTGGCCATTTTAGGTCTGGGATAGGTCTGCATTCGGCACGTAGATGAGTGCTACTTTGAGGCAGGGTCCTTAGGCAGCAGCCTGTAAGGTATGCAATTAAATTCCTTCCAGGGAGGGGCGCCTCGGTGGCTCAGTCGGTTAAGCATCTGGCTTCGGCTCAGGTCACGATCTCACAGTCCGTGGGTTCGAGCCCCGCGTTGGGCTCTATGCTGACAGCTCAGAGTGTGGAACCTGCTTCAGATTCTGTATCTCCCTCTCTCTCTGATTCTCCCCTGCTCACACTATCTCTCTCTGTCTCTCAAAAATAAAAATTAAAAAAAAAAACATTGAAAAAAATTCCTTTCAGGGAAAGACCAGACAAATTGCCCCTCTGCATGCTGCTTCCACATGGAGCCCTGTGCATCAGTGAGTGAGTGCACGTCTGCCTCTCAAGGCCCGCTTCTCTGCTTACCGCAGTCTGGCAGGACTTGTGAGGGCAAGGCCCACGGCTTGTCAGAGCTAGGCGGTTTGGGGGCCCGCTGCTGGGAGCCAGCCTTAGGAGCTGGGGCACTGGATGTGCTATTTAAACCTCTGGCTCCTCAGGGAGAGGCTGGGAGAGGCCTTGTTCCCTCCCAACTGCTTCGTGGTGTGCGGGCCGCAGGGTTTAGGGCAAGAGCGCCTCTCAGCCCTTCCTACTCACTTCCTCTTGTTTGTTTAGATTGTTTTAAATGTTTGTTTGTTTGTTTGTTTATTTAGAAAGTGAGGAAGGGGCAGAGAGAGGCGGGAGAGAGAGAATCCCAAGGAGGCTCAGTGCTGTCAGTGCAGAGCTGGACACGGAACTCAGACTCCCGAACCGTGAGATCATGATCTGAGCCAAAATCCAGAGTCCAGCGCTGAGCCGACTGAGCCACCCAGGGGCCCCTCCTGCTCACTTTGACGTGGGTATTTTCTCAGTGTCCTGATGTATAGGAGCCACTCTGCTAGTGTCTGGAGTTCTCTGAGGGATCTGCTCTATGCAGAGTGGTAACATTCGCTGTCTTCATGGGAGAAGGGAAGTTCAGGAGACTCGGGTTGCGGTCTTGGTCCAGACCTAGACATTTTTCTTTAAATGTTTGTTAAGCTTTTTCTTTAAGTCTGGAAAGCCTACACATGGTTTTTCTAGCATCATTATCAATCATCTCTTGACCCTTGTTTACAAAGCTGTCTATAAAATATGCTAAATGTTTGTAAACACTGTTTCCTGTTTTGTGCTCTTTTGTTGCTTTAATTTCTGCTTATTCTTACACCAGTGCTCCTAGTTTAATTATAAGGTTTTTGTAATATATTTCAGTGTAAGGCTGAGTCTCTCTTACTGGCCTTCTTTTAAGGAGTTTGTTGTGATATCTTTTTCTTTTCAAGTTTTTACTTAAGTTCCAGTTAGTTAACATACAATATAATATTAGTTTCAGGTGTACATGGTATCTTTTCCTATTTATATGTTAAGATTAATAAGAAGGTTATTTTGTTGAGTCCTCAAAACCCTCCCATACCCCAACATGGATTTTACAGGGATTAATAAGCCTATAAATTATTTTGAGAGCAGCTGGCTTCTTTATGTTTGGCTTTCTCCATATAGCAGTGTACTATGTGTCTCTTATATCTCTGAATTTAGTTAAGTAGTTTCCTATACATTTCTCATCAGGATTTTTCTTAGTTATTTTGTTGTCTACTGCTATTTCTCAAGGGGCTTTATTATTTTATCTTATTAAATGGGAAGTTCTAAACATGCATCCTTTGAACTCATCAGAATAGGATGTCTTTTAATTTTTTTTTTCCGGTGGGAGTGTTGGGGAATTGGAGTACAGGTGTAAGGCTGAACCAAACAGACGCCATGAGAGGCTTTGTTTCCCCTCTAAACTAGAAGGCCTAAGGTCAGTCGTTCCGGAACCATTTGGCTATTTGGGGGAACCATTTGGCCATTTGGCAGTCATACGTTGCCCAGGGCAAAAGCAGACCACTGCGGTATCCAATCAGGAAAGCCCAGCTACCTCACCCCACATTCCTAAGGGTGAGTCCTGCACATGGGAACTTTAGATAAGACCCTGTTACCTAGTGTTAAAGTTAACCCGATGGTCACCAAACAAGACCCTGAACTCGCTCTGTAATTGGTTAATTTCAAAGATACCCTAAATGTTGTTATTGGGTCCCGCCAAAAGTAACGGACGCTCTGAACAGTGTGTATGGTTAGAGCTGCTGCCAATACTGTTGTACCATTATGATTGGGTCACTGTACCTATGTCACAGTTTCTTGTAACTCCCCCTTCCCAAACCCCATAAAAACCCTGCTCAGCCCTCAGGGCTCTCAGCACGGATCCACTGCGTTGGTGAAGGCTGTGAGACCGAACTTAGGCCCGGCGAGCCAAAGCCGTAATAAAACTGTCCTTTGCTTTTACACACGTGCCTCAGTCTCCCTGGCGGTTTCTAGTTTTGGGGTGATATTAAAATCTTGGGCATTACACAGGCATTCCATTGGTTTTTGCGTGTGAATTTTGTACCAGTTCTTATTAACTCTGACAACTCTTTAATTGATTCTCAGGGATGTGTCACATTTTATGATGTGTAATATATTTACACATAAATATACATGATTATGGTTTACACATAATGTAATATAATACATCAGGATTATTAATTAGCCTTTTCTTTTTGTCCCTATATACACTTTCCATATCCCATGTAATGCATCTTTCCCAGGAACAAAGACTTGAGTGTACCTATTAAATTAAGGAGGGCTGAATCATTTAGATTTTGGAAAGTTGCAATTAAGATAGCTTGGTTAAGTTTTTCAGACTTCTACTTTATATGAAAAGCATTCCAAGAAGTGGCAGAGTATGTACTTTTCTGGAAGGCATTATCCCAAACCAGCCATTTGCAGGTAGAACGGACTAGAACGGACGTGTGTGGATCGCTGCTCTGGTACCGCAGTTAAACCTTTGCCTTTTCTTCGCTTTCATACAGGAAGCTCTGACAAAGGACGCGGAGGCCTCGGGGCCTCTTGGGCACACACGACGGCACCCTTGTGTTGAGTTGCATGTTAAGAAAGAACCGGGGCTGTGCTAATGAGCCTGTGTCAGGAGGCTCCCGGGTCAGTTCCCGTTACTCCTAATTAGGGGCCTCCAGAATTCTCTGAACCTTGCCAGGTCCCTGGCTGGGGCCATTTTAATGTTTCCACTCCAAAGTCTGGCTGCTAATTTTGATTTTTTTTTTCCTGTGTAGGATTTCCTGAATCAGTATGACATTTGCCTTTCATAGTAGAAGCTTTCTTTTTAAACCATTTTTATTTTGAAATAATTTCAGTCTTACAGGAAAGTTGCAATTATTATGCAAAGAATTCCCACATATCCTTCACCGAGATTCCCCAACTATTCATGTGTTTTACATTCGCATTATCATTCTCTTTCTCTGCTCCGTACGTGTATGTACATGTATGAATGTGTGCGCATGCATTCTTTTTTGAGAACTACATGAGATTAAATTTGCAGATGTGCAGTCTTTTATCCCTGAATTCTGCAATATCTATTTCCTAATAACAAGGATGGTCTCTTGTATAATACTGTATAATTATCAACATCAACAGAACTGATTAAAACATTGCCAATTATCTTGTTATTGTTCTCTATAGCAAATAAAGAAATGTGGGGGGGGGGGGAAGGGACCCAGAATCCAATCCAAACTCACACAGGGTATTTATGTCTTCTTAGTGTTCTTTAATCTATTCCTCATTCCTGGTGCTTCATGACCTTGAATTTATGAAGACTATAAGCGAGTTATTTTGTGGGTGGTTTCTCCTAATCCTAAATCTTTAACTAATTCCAAAGGTATGACCTTCAACTTGCAGTTGAGCTCCTGTTATCTTAATCTTCCCCTCTAACCTGAAGACATTCACCTTCTATTTGTGCTTAAAGAGCTCAAACGTACAAGGGCAAAAACATGGAGAGGGAATTGATATAAGGACAAACTCTGACCTAACAGACTCCATGACAGAGGTCCCCCTCTAAACTAGAAGGTCTAAGGGTCAGTCTCTCCGGAACTATTAGGCAGTTACACATTGCCCGAGGCAGGAGAGACCACTTTGCGGTATCCAATCAGGAAAGGCCAGCTACCTCTCCCCACATTCCTCAGGTGAGGCCTGCAGATGGGAACTTTAGATAGGACCCTGTTACCTAATGTTAAAGTTAACCAGATAGTCAAACAGGACCCTGAACTCGCTCTGTAATTGGTTAATTTTAAAGGTACTTTAAATGTTGTAATTGGGTCCTGCCAAAAGTAACGAACACCCTGGACAATGTGTATGGTTAAGGGTGTTGCCAATACTGTTGTACCATTATGATTGGGTCACTGTACCTGTGTCACAATTTCTTGTAACTCCCCCTTCCCAAACCCCGTAAAAACCCTGCTCAGCCCTTGTTCGGGGCTCTCAGCACGGATCCACTGCGTTGGTGAAGGCTGTGAGCCCGAACTTAGGCCCGGCAAGCCTAAGCCGTAATAATAAATGCCCTTTGCTTTTACATGCGTGACTCGGTCTCCCTGGCGGTTTCTGGTTTTGGGGTGATATTGAAATCTTGGGCATTACATTGACATTTGCCGAGCACCTGCAAAGTCCCCGTCCTGGGCAGTTGTAAACATCCCGTTTCATGAGCACATCCATCCTGTGGCACAAACTATCATTATTGCTATTGTGTACATTTTACAAATGAGGAAGCAGACGCTCGGAGATTGTAAGCTGTCCAAAGCCATGCAATTGGAGCTAGGATGGTTCAGAACCCGCCTCCTCGATTTCACCACATTCTCTCTGAAAGAGCATTTAATCTACCTTGACCCTTAGCCATCGTTGGTTCTATATGGACCTTGACATCTGCAGGGTCTCCTGGGCTTCCGTGAAGGTTATTAATTTGTTACCTTTTTCCTGCACTGGAACGTGAGTCAGCTCCTGAGCAGGACAGACCAGAGTTATTTATTCTGTAGTCCCATGCCTAACTCAAAGCCTGGAATGTAAATGTTCTTGATGGAAGACATTAGAGCATGGAAGTCTAAGAGGAACAAGAAACGCATCTTGTGGACTCAAGTCTTCCGCATTCAGGACTGTGACCACTGCCTGCGCTGGGAGCTACATTGTCCCTCTCTCTTCAGGGAAACCCTGGCATTGCTTGGCCCCGGGAAGACTTGCTCTTTTAATTCCCTTCTGACCTGATTAGCTACTGCTTCTTAATTTGAGTTGACTTTTTTAATGTTTATTTATTTTTGAGAGTTAGAGAGAGACAGTGCGAGTAGGAGAGGGTCAGAGAGGGAGGGAAATATAGAATCTGAAGCCGGCTCCAGGCTCTGAGCTGTCAGCCCAGAGCCTGACGTGGGGCTCGAACCCGAGAACTGTGAGATTGTTATGTCCAGATTTTTAATATCGTCCCTCAAAACCAGAAACCGCCAGGGAGACCGAGTCACGCCTGCAAAAGCAAAGGGCTTTATTATTACGGACTTAGACTGGCGGAGCCTAAACTTGGGTTCACAGACTTCCCCAGCGCAGTGGATCCATGTTGAGAGCCCCGAACAAAGGCGGGGTAGGGCCTTTATGGGTTTGGGAAGGGGGAGTTACAGGAAATTGTGACACAGGTACAGGGGTCCAATCACTATCGCCTATCAATATTGGCAGTAACTTTAACCATACATTGATACTTTTGGTGGGAGCCAATCACAACATTTAGAGTATTGACCAATTACAGAGTGGGCGTTACTAGCCTTCTAGGCCTGCCCTTAGAAATGTTAAGGGTGTTAGCTGGCCTTTCCTGATTGGATGTTACAAGGGCAGTCCCTCCTGCCTTGGGCAATGTGTGCCCTTCTATTGCCTCAGACCTGCGTCCTTACAAGATCATGACCTGAGCCAAAGCCAGATGCTCAACCGACTGAGCCACCCAGGCGCCCCTAATCTGAGTTGATTTATCCTCACCTCTCTAATTGTTACACATTGGAGTGCTCTGAGGCCAGTCCCTAAGACGTCCTCTCTCTCTCTCTGCGTTGACCTACTTGGTGTTCTCTTGTCTCATGGCTCTAAAAAGAGCATGGCTACTTTAAAATTTGTATCCTGGCCTGGACCTTTCCTGAACTTCAGGCTCACATCTGCCTGCTTATTCTACATCTGTACTTGGATGCTAATAAACATCCTAAACGTTACACGGAGAACTGAAATCCTGGCTTTCCTTACACCTCAGTAAATGGAAACTCCATCCTTCCTGGTGCTCAGACTCAACACTGTAGATTCATCCTTGATTTTCTTTTTCTCTTATACCCACATACAGCCCAGCAGAAAACTCTATCAGCTTTCAGGTGCTGGGATCGTGATACCATGGTAGTTTTTAAAAGACCTTTTGTATTTCTCACTGAAAATCAAATAGTCAGCTAGGACTGAATCGTGGCCACTCAAAATTCATTTGTTGAAACCCTAATCCCCCAATGTAGTGGCATTTGGAGACGGAGCTCGGCGAAATAATTAGATTTAGATGAGGTCATAAGAGTAAGGCCTTCATGATGGAACTGATACCTTTATAGAAGAGATATCAGAGAGCTTGCTGTCTTTCCTTCTTGCCCAGCAAGAAGCAATGTCTGCAAGCTAGGAAGAGAGCTCTCACCAGAGTCTAACCATCCTTGCCGGAGTCCAGCTCCAGCAGGTCCAGGGCTCCCTGAAGGCTGCACCGTGTCAGGGAAAGAGCGAGAGCGCCTCAGCTTCTTTCTGCTCACCTGGCAGGCGGCTCTGTCCTGACCCGAGAGTCAGCTTTATTTATTGAAAAAATGTGTGGGGTACAAAACAGAAGTGGCAATTGCCTTAGACAGTGATTTCTGATAACAAATTCTTTGGTATGTAAAAATTTCCCAGAACATAGACTGGTGGAAGACTCCTGCATAACCTTTACCAATAGTGATCGAAGTAGGTGACCAGATGCTTATCACTTGGGGAAGGAAGGGATCTTTAGCACTCAAATACAAGGCAAAGTTTTTAGCACAGCAAAGGCAAGAGCTAGGTCTTTGTGAGCAGGGGTCAATAGCCTGTTTTCCGAGGAGAAGAAAAACAGGTTTCTCAGGAAATGTAACATTTGCTCCTATAATCGCAAAAGAAGAACCTCCTATAACAAGTTTTTTCATAAGGTGCAATTCACATATTTTCAGCATAAGAAGGCAGGTCACTCCTGATATCATCAGTCAGGTGCCTTGGGGTCAGTGCTTAAGCAGAAATTGAGTGGGGGGTTGAGTGGGGCTCATCTGACAGTGGGAGGCTTTGCAAACCAACCTTGCCTCACAAGGAGATTTTTCACCACTGAGTTCAGAGAGACCCAGCTTCCCGCACATCCTGACATCCTGATCTCAGATTCTGGACCCCAGCACCGTGAGAAAGTAGACTTCTGCTCTGCTGTTTAAACAACCCAGGCTATGGCATTTTGTTACATCCGATCAAGCTGACTAATCACAGATCAATCTGCATAGTGAATGGAAAAATTAGCCATGGAAACCAATTTTGAGAAAACTAGAGGACAGAAAATCCTCACAAACCTCCCCTCAGAGGACAGACACATTGAAATAGAATTTAGACATATTCAGACATATTCAGAAGTCAGACCTATTGTCTAAACCTCTACCAGCAATAGACGGTTGTAGAGCAGGAGTGGTGGAAAATGAGAATTGAGATCCTCAGAAATGTCTTGGCAAATAATCTCTTCTATAAATTCACAGCATGACACTGAAGGAAAATAACTAGAAATAGAAAATGCATTGAGCAGAATAGGAATGTGGGGCAAGGAATAAAGAAGGCGTGGGGAGGAAAGGGCGCTCAGAGGAAGTGGATTCCAGAAGGTGCTGTCCACGCGGATGCACACCAGCGCCGGAGGCAGGAAACCTCCTGAACCAGTCCCCCGGCCTTTTATTTTTAATTTAAAAAAACTCCATCCCGTTTTTGGACAAATTGGGCCAGTTGTCCCACAGACTGCCCCTCTCTGATTTTGTCTTTTTGCCGCCTACATTTCCTGTAAACTGGACATTAGCTCTGAGTGCTTGATTGGAGGAAAGCTCAGTTTTTGCTGAGTCCTGAGTCCTGCATCACTCCAGGAAGGGCGGCAGGTCTGGTTTTCCCACTTTGCACGTGGAAGATTGGTCCAGGGTGACAACTTGATCCTTCTGCCATGAAGACTTCTACCAACTAACTCATCTGATGGGTGACCGTGGGGTCCAGCCACCTGTAACCCCTGCTGCCAACACTGCCGTGGTCAAAGCCACCCCCATCTCTCACCTGGAGTGTTGTAACAGACTCCTCACCTGTGACCTGCTTCCTGCTCCCCCAGGGGTTTCCTGCCCAAAAAGGAGCCCGAGTGATTTTTTTTTAAAGTTTGTTTAGTTTTGAGAGAGAGAAAGCATGAGCAGGGGAGGATTGGGGGTGGGGTGGGGTGGGGACAGAGGATCCAAAGCAGACTCTGTGCTGATAGCAGAGGATCCAAAGCAGGTTCGATGCAGGACTCGAATTCACAAACCATGATGATCATGACCTGAACCGAAGTTGGATGCTTCACTGACCCACAGCCAGGCAGGACTGATTCTTTAGAAACCAGGGTCCCCTGATATTATTACTGTCTGCTCAGGACTCTCCAGCTTCTTCCTAACACACTCAGAGTAAGAGCCAGTCTCCTGCACTGGTGTCCTGGGTCTCAGGGATCTGGCCCCCACTGTTTCCTTGGGCCCTGCCCTTCCTTGCTGTCAGGCGGGCACCAGCCCCCCTGGGCTCCTTCCCGTGTCTTCACCCACTACGTGCCCGTCCCCAGCTGGCCTTGCACTTAACAACTGCCTTGTCTGAAATACCCTGCCGCCGCTCTCCCCCCGCCCCCCCACCGCCAGCTGCCAGCTCCTACCCTTCCTTCTACCCAGTCTTCCCTTAACTCTTCCCCTTCGCCCTGAAGCCTTTCCTGATCACTGCATGAAATTATAACTCTTGTCTTGGTGCCGCCTCCACCTTTTCCCTGCTTTGTCTCCACAGCACATAAAACTCTCGGATGTAATTTTATTTGCCTGCTTGTGTAAATATTCTCTGCCTCCTCACCTAAAGCTTAGTTTGCCTGCAGGTGGAGACGGTACTTGGTCCTACACCACTGCCTTCGAGCGGCCGGCCCCGCCTGGATATCTGATGCACACTCAGTGCACTCCGGGCTGGGAAAGCCCCGGCGGAGCCCAACCTGAGTGCGCAGCCAAGGAACAGCGTACCTGAGGGGCGAATTGCAGTAGTTTTTAAAGTTTATTTATTTATTTTGAGACAGAGAGAGTGTGAGCAAGGGAGCGATAGAGAGAGGGAGAGAGAGAGAATCCCAAGCAGGCTCCGTGTTGTCAGCTTGGCGGATGTGGGGCTTGAATCCATGAACCGTGAGATCATGACCTGAACTGAAATCGAGAGTCGGTGGTGGTCTAACACCTGAGCCAGCCAGGGGCCCTGCCAGTATTTTTTTTTTTTACAGTATTTTTAATGCAAATTTTTATTATACTTAATTTTACTTTCTGCACTCACTTTACAGCTTAATTCCCTGCGTAGGATTTGACTCCACTATAGAAGGTGGTGTCCATGTGGCCTCTTTCATAAAACAAAAACTGGGCAGCCCGGATGTTTTCAAAGCCCCTGACCACAACCAGTAAGCAAGGGCTGGTGTCACTGGCTTCAAACATCAAATATATGGAGATGATGTGCCAATTTTAATAATTCAACCCCCCAAATGTGGCATTTTCTTGCTTCCAACTCAAAATACTTGTCAGCATGGCCCCACTCACAGGAAAAAACCCATAAACTGCAGGAAGCCAGTTTTTCTGAGCTCTTAAGCTGAGCAAAAATCTCCTCGTGGGGTAAGGCCTGGCCTCCCACCATCAGATGGCGAGGGGCATCTGCACCCACTCAACCCCCACTCAATTTCTGCTTGAGCACCGACCCCCAAGGCGCCTGACTGACTGATATCAGGAGGGACTTGCCTTCTTATGCTAAAAATATGTGAATTGCACCTTATGAAAAAACTTGTTATAGGAGGTTCTTCTTTTGTGATTATAGGAGCAAATGTTACATTTCCTGAGAAACCTGTTTCTCAGGCTATTGACCCCTTCTCACAAAGACCTAACTCTTGCCTTTGCTGTGCTGAAAACTTTGCCTTGTATTTGAGTGCTAAAGATCCCTTCCTTCCCCAAGTGATAAGCATCTGGTCACCTACTTCGATCACTATTGATAAAGGTTATGCATGAGTCTTCTACCAATCTATGTTCTGGGAAATTTTTACCAACCAAGGAATTTGTCATCAGAAATCATTGTCGGGGTGCGTGGGTGGCTTAGTTGGTTAAGTGTCCGGCTTTGGCTCAGGTCATGATCCCAACGGTCATGGGTTCAAGCCCTGCATCGGGCTCTGTGCTGACAGCTAGCTCAGAGCCTGGAGCCTGCTTTGGATTCTGTCTCTCCCCTCTCTCTGACTCTCCCCTGCTCACACTGTCTCTCTCTCTCAAAATAAATAAAAACATTTAAAAAAAAAAGTAATGCAGACCAGACCTATAAAAAAAAAGAGAAAGAAATCATTGTCTAAGGCAATTGCCACTTCTGTTTTGTACCCCATACATTTTTTTCAATAAATAAAGCTGACTCTCTGGTCAGAGCAGAGATGCCTGCCTGGTGAGCAGAAAGAAACTCGAGGCTCTCTCGCTCCCTTTCACCGACACCGTCCATCCTTCAGGGAGCCCTGGACCTGCTGGAGCTGGACTCCGGCAGTAAATCTGACTCTAAAAAGCACTGCAAAGTAATACAGGTCTTTAGTTGAAGTTTTCCTTTTATTTTTTATGAGGCTGTGGAGGAGGAGGCATTTGCCTTGCCACAAATTCACTAAGGTTTCCAACCACACTCTTGACATCGCTCATTCTGACAGGAAGGAGTCATCCCAGGTCCCTTGCCTTTTGGCCTCACCAGGCTCTTCTCCCTCCTTCTCTCTGCCTTGACCCCAGGCTCCTGTCTTCAAAGCATCTCATGCCATTTCTAAGGTAGATCAGTGTAACTTTTCTTATTTTTGTAAGAGTCACCTTGGGATGGCGACCGAGCGGCCATTTCTCTGGGGGCTGGAGGAGAACATGTGCACAGACGACCCCCGCCCCTCACCTGCAGACCTGGGATGTCCTGCCCCATTTGGAAACAGCCAATCATGAAGCTCCAGCTTCCCATCACCCTGACAGAGGAGGCGACCTATTCCATCCCGCCATGTCCCTGAAATGCCCTTCCAAGATCAAACCCAGAACCCCCTCACCCATAAACCGCTCCCCAACCATCGCCTATCAGGCGCGACATCCCCGACTCCCCACTCCCTGGGCCGTGGGACCTCGCCCGGGAATCGCAGATCCCAATGAAGGCTTTCTTGGCTCCATAACGTGGTCTCTTTCTTTCCTCCCATCTCTGCCTCCACCTATTAAATCTTACAGTTTTGTTTTGTGTTTTGTGTTTGTTTTTGTTTTTCCCAGCAAGGAGCCTACTTCCACACCCGGCACAACAGAGGGGCAGGAAGTGTAAATGAGTGACTTCCTTACCCTCTCAGGAGCCTCATCTATGCTGGCATTGTCTGCACCACTCTGAGAGCCCCCACTTTTGTGCCAGTCTTTGCTTCTTACTTGTGTCTTATCCCCTGACTCCTGCCCTGTGGCCTGCACCACTTAACTGATCTCTTGAAGAGAGTAGAGCACAAACCTTGAAAATGCCTGCTTCTCACGGCATGCAATGGGAGATGCCTTTGCCGTGCTCACCTAATTGTGGTTTATTTGTTTAATATTAAAATGCTCTCAGATCTACATAAGCCATCTGCTTTTCCCTCCAGATCTGCTGAGCCCTGATGCATTAAGCATCTGTAATTCTATTTCTCTTTATGTCATTAAGGACGGGATGTGCTAATGCAAGTAACAATTGGAAAGCTCGAGTCATTTTTCAAACATTTCAGTAAGGCTGTTTTCTGTATTGTTATTCCAGATTAGTCCACTTTCAGTAGAGCTTTACCATATCATCAAAGTCCGACTCCAATACTTGGATCTGTCATTTACAGACTTCACGGCCTCTGTTAACACCCCAGTGATGTAGGCCTAATTTTATGGTTCACCTGTTTTTGCTGTGGACTTTCTTGAGCTACAGCCAAGCTGAAGACACTGTATGAAAACAGAGTCTGTCCATGAAAGAAAATGCCACCTTAATTTTGTAAAAGGAAAACCTGGATTCTTCTAAGTTGGTCCCTGAAAGGGACTCTGCACATGGGGATGGAGGAAATGCAGACCCCACAGCTGTGCTTCTACCCCCATTGATGCCTCAGACACACTGGCTCCAAGGGCATGCTCTGCCCTTGAGTGTTCTAGGTCAAATGAGCAGCTGCGCTCCTTCTCCCCATAGTTTGTGGTACTGTGGACTTAAGATCAAAATATTTTATTTACTTTCAGCCTGAACTTGAATTTTCCTGAATGGATTATAAAAGAAAAGTTTAAAAAGTCTTCTTTGGTCTATGTACCTGGTCACTCAGCCCTCATTCTCTAAGATGACTAGAGTAACTGAATCATTTTTTCTATTTTTAAAATTTTTTTAAATTTTTATTTCTGAGAGCGAGTACACGTGGGGGGAGGGGAACAGAGGATCTGAAGCAGGCTCTGTGCTGACAGCAGTGAGTTCCACATGGGGCTCAAACTCACAAACTGCGAGATCATGACCTGAGACAAAGTCAGATGCTCAACCAACTGAGCCACTCAGCTGCCCCAAGGAAATTATTTCTTTATAACCTCTCAGACATTCTATACTTAGACAAATACTGATACGATTCTCCATTTTCCCTTTTTAGATGTGGTAGCACACTGCTCATACTTGTACAAGAGGCCCTCTCCCTTGCTCTGTCTTGGAAATTCTCCAGCACAGAAGTCCCCATTCTTTTCTGTTGGCTCCATGATGACCCATTGTATGGCTGTACCATAATTTATTTTGCCTTTTTCCTGCTGATAGGCATTTGGGTTGTTTCTTATCTTTTTTTTTTACTCCCAAACAGCTTCGGTGAAAACAATACATAACTTTTTTTTACACATATAAGAAATATGTAGGACAACTTTCTAGAAACTGCTGCATCTTTGACAGTATATATTGTCAAATTTACACTAATAGTATTTCAATTTATACCCCCACCCCACACATATACACAAGTAATGTATACATTAACAAGAGTTTACAAAAGGCTTAGGACTAATGTAGGGAAATAAGCCGGTGGCCTGAAGTAAGATAATACGGGGTGTGAGATACACCTTACCAGTCTTTAGTTTGTGATCCATTAGAGGAATGCTTTGCTTCCTAGCTCTTGACCTGCTTGTACTGAGCAGGAACTCTAGGGGGAGGGGAAGTTGTTTTCTCCCCCTCAGCTGCCTCCCGTCCTCCCACCTCTCTGAGCCAGAAGGGAGCACAGATGCCTTAGGTGTTGCAACTCAGGGAACAGAAAACATAGCATTCCCCCCATTTCTGTTGAATGAGGTCATCAAACAGATGGGACTGCCAACTGACTCATGAACTGTCCCAAGCCCTTGGAGGCTCCTTATGCTGTTCCCTGTCCTTGGAACGTGGGTTCCATTTGCCTTTCCCATTCCCACAGGCTTCTCCATCCAAGGAGATGACCTCGAGGTGGTGATGTGGTGTTGAAAACCCCTCCATGGGATACACGGCTGAGCCCTGTTGGAGTCTCTGTGAGAGTTGGCAGACAGGTGCGAGGATCCACTATCATGCCGGCACTTCAGACGCACCTTGTATGTAAGTTCCCTTCACTTACTAAAACCGCTGCCTACCAACCGGGCGTGGCCTGCCTCTTTCTTCAGCTGCTCTGCCCCCTGTGATGGGCGCTGGTTCCACATTTCACCTGGGAAGCTTCTGAAAGGGCTGCAGACCAGCCACCTCCATCCTCCCAATACCAACATCTGGCTCAACTAGAACTCAACTAGAACTGAGTCAGAGACTGACTAGGAGGAGGGAGCAGGTAGCAGAGAGATGGAGAAGACCAAGGAGGGTAGAAAAGGGAGAAGGGATCAGGGAGAGAGATTTCTCTACTGGCAGGAGAGGGAGGCTATCTGGGTGAATGCTATGGGGGGCATCATTTGCTCTCCTTGTTGACTACATGGTTTTGGTTGCATGTGTGGGAAGATTTAGATCAGGACAGTCATTATTATTCCATAGGAGCTTAAACTTTAAGGGCAATTTCTTTTTCTTTCAATCTTCTGATTTTCCTAAATATTGCTAAAATTCGAACACACATTCCCATTGCAATGTAAAATTACTAAACCAAACTATTTGTAATAAAAGATTGTTGTGGCAGAGTTTGCTATATGTTTACCATATTCTATTGTTTTCTTTCTGGGCCCGAGTTAGATTCTATTTTTCTGCTTTACTTATGACTTGATGGGGTCCTATGACTATGTTATGGCCCAAAAAATGTGGGCAGAGGTGATGTGCACCGTTTCCAGGCATGGCCCCTAATAACTTTCTCCTACACTCCCACGAAGTCACTTCTACATTCTTCTTTTTCCTCCTCTTTGGACAGCTAGAAACAAAAGACTTGAAAGCTTTTGGCCACTCCTGGCTTCAGTAAAGTCAGAACACTGGGGTCCTGAATTCTGCTTGCTGAGGTGGGAGCACACGTGTTATGCCTGCATTAAGTAGATGTTAGTTCTCTCCTTGGATTGGTCTCTGCTGGCCGGGTGCTGCATCCAGGTACTTGTAGGCATTCATGCTTCTGAGGAGGAACGCCAGTAGGTGTAGAAATGGACTTCCTTAGAAAGCTTTCCCCAGTTCAATTTTACTTTATTTTATTTTATTTTTTAATGTTTATTTCTTTTTGAAAGCAAGACAGAGCATGAGCATGAGCAGGGGAGGGGCAGAGAGAGAGGGAGACACAGAATCTGAAGACAGACTCCAGGCCCTGAGCTGTCAGCACAGAGCCCGACACGGGGCTCAAACCCACAAACTGTGAGATCATGACCTGACTTGAAGTCTGACGCTTAACGGACTGAGTCATTCAGCCTTTCCTCAATTTTAATTTTTTTAATGTTTTATTTTTTTTGATACAGAGAGAGACAGAGCATAAGAGGGGGAGGGGCAGAGAGCGAGAGAAGGAGACACAGAACCGGAAGCAGGCTCCAGGCTCTGAGCTAGCTGTCAGCAGAGCCTGACATGGGGCTCGAACCCACGAACGTGAGATCTGACCTGAGCCGAAGCTGAGGCTTAACCGACTGAGCCACCCAGGCACCCCAGGCTTTCCCCAATTTTAAATAAAAATCTCGGGGTGCTTGGGTGGCTCAGTTCGTTAAGCGTTCAGCTCGTGGTTTGTGAGTTTGAGCCCTACAAGGGGCTCTGTGCTGACAGGGTGGAGCCTGCTTCGCATTCTCTCTCTTTTGTTCTGTCCCTTCCCCACTCATGTTCTCCTTCTCTCTCTCAAATAAATAAAAATATATATTTAAAAAAATAAAAAAAATCTTGCCCTTAATTAGCAGAAGAGGTCAGATAATTCTTTATGAAACCTCTTGAAATTAAAAAAAAATAGAAATTGACTCTGCGTACGAGAACGTACTTCTGGGTGTGTCTGCATATTGACCTCCATCCCTTGGACCCCAGGGATTAGAGCTGAAGTCAGCCCGGCTGTACGGAAAACCTGTCGGCCCGTGGCACGGACTGGAAGTGCGTGAGGGAGGACTAGCTTTTGTAGGGGGCTTCCTAATGTGCCAGGGCCAGTGTTATCTGTGTGAAGTGTATTTTCTCACTTAACAACCAGATGGGACAGGTGTCAGCTTCTTGTTATAGATAAGGAAGCTCGGACTCCGAGAAACGTCACTGACTCAGTGACACGAAATTAATGAGCAGTGGAGGCGGAGACTAGAAGAATGTGTGAGTGTGGGGGGTTGGGGGTCCTAAGTATCAGAAATGCAGACAGATTAGAGGTGAGGAGGGAGGAAACTCAGAGAAGAAAAGAGAAGGAAAGAGAGGAGGGGACGGAGCACGGCCCACCCAGTTTTCTTGGAAGGTGATTTCTCTGTAACCGTGCCTGCAACTCACGGAAATTGCTTCCGTCATTTTTATTCTCCGGGACACGTTGTCCCTCGGGGTCTGTTCAGTCAAAGAGCTCCGAAAAGACTGCAGTCGCTGACGATACGTGTCTTCTATTTCTCATCACCAGGATGACAAAGGCAGAACCGGGCACCATTCGTTCCAAAGTTTCAGTCCACACAGGTCTTCATCAGAGCCCTTAGACATAACCATTTAAGAAGACATCAGCTTTCGGGGACAATAGTTTTTGAAAGCTGACTTAATGAAGTCATTTCTACATAATCTGGAAGCAGAAATGTCTTTTATGATTGAATTTTTATTTTCAACGTATTGACTAACGTCGGGATTGTTAAGTATCAGTGAGCTGAACAAGCACAGAGTTCGCTCAGAGGTGGCATTGGTGTGTTCTCAAGGGATTAAAATGGCAAAGACGGGGAGGGATGAAATGAAATTACGTCTCTGCTTAAGTGAGAGGAATGGTACAGGATCCTTGTTCTTCGCCAACAGTTTTAGTTTCCAAAGAGGAATACTCTTCCGAGTGTTTGCTGATATTTGTTACCCATATAGGTGCGATTGGAGAGAATTTGACTTACCCATGGTCAGTCAGGCCCAAGGGCCCTCTAGTGGTTTCCGGTTGAATAGAATCTTGACTTAGACTCAAAAGGCTCTGAATCTGGCTACCACTTCTTACCTTGCACCTCCCAACCTTTTCCCGTGCCTCCCTTCCACACTAGCTGTAGTCCAACCCCGGAGGTTCCTTAACTGTGTCCACCTCTTCCCGTCTCAATCTTTGCACTTGCACTGAAATCAGAGATGGTGCCTGTCACTCTGTCAAAGGTAGTGCCTCATTCCACATCCATTACTTTCCATCACTTCATTCTGTTTATATTTTCATGGTCCTTAAAGCACAATCTGAATTTATTTTTGTTTATTGGTTTGCTCCAAGTTCACGTGTCATGTGATTATTGGATTTGCCTTTGCTCACCAACATGTGAGCACCAGGAGAGTTGCAAGAGGCCATGTTCCTGGGACTTTTCCTCCGTCTTTAGGAAATTTTATAACTGCAAATGACTCGGGGCTTTTGGGTGGCTCAGTTGGTTAAGCGTCCACCTTTGGCTCAGGTCATGATCTCATGGCTTGTGAGTTTGAGCCTCGCATCGGGCTCTGGGCTGACACCTCAAAACCTGCAGCCTGCTTCAGATTCTGTGTCTCCCTCTCTCTCTCTCTCTCTGCCCCTCCCTTGCTCGTGCTCTGTCTCTCTAAAAAAAAATAAATAAACATTAAGAAAAAAGATAACTGCAAATGACTAATGGTTCACGCTTCTTCACCTTCTCTGGTAAGAAGTCTAAGTTACCAGACAAAATGCTGGTAATTGTTAATTTAAGTCCCATATAATTGAAGAAAACTTCTGAATGGCTCCCCCAAATATGAACCCTTCAAATGGAGGAATTGTATCTGTTTAGCTCAAGGCAAACTGGTGTCCAGTACAGTGTCTGACACATTATAGACATTTAATAACTTCTTGCTGTAAGAGCGAATAAATAGAGCTGCATTTATTAAAGTGATCTAAGATCATTCTTCTTGGTGAACTTGAAGGGTCTTAGAGGCTGAGAGAAGAGCCAGACCACTGAAAATGGGCAAACCATTGTGAATTCACAAAAGGTGGAAGAAGGTAGATTTCAAAAATCCTAAGTGATGAATTTAGTGGAAATCCCAAATAAAACATAGCTTGTAATAGCCAAAAACCGGACTGTGGCCTTGAAGAACTAATTCTTAAAGAATGCCTCAGGTTAGACGTCTTATTTCTTATTCATACAATTAATACATTAGATGACAGTAGAGACATTAAGAAAATGACGACTCTGGAGTTCAGAATGGTTCTCTACCTAACGTAGACCAGGTTTTAAGGAGGCACTTGAGGCCTGACTGATGAGAATAATGTGATAATTTGGCTATAATCACTTTCGAACTTCTCTTATTCAACAATTTGTAGTCTCCAAATAAAAAGATATTTGAATATATTGTACGTCACATGAATCTGAGAAAAATACCCAATAGTTTGGTTAAGAAAATCAGAATTCAGGGGCGCCTGGGCGGCTCGGTTGGTTAACTGTATGACTTTGTTTCAGGTCATGATCTCATGATTCATGGGTTCAAGCCCCATGGTGAGCTCTGTGCAGACAACTCGGAGCCTGGAGGCTGCTTTGGATCCTGTGTTTCCTTGGATCTCTGCCCTTTTTGGCTCGTGCTCTGTCTCTTTCTCTCTCTCTCCCTCTCAAAAACAAATAAACATTAAAAAAAAGAAAATCAGAATTCAAAATGATACCATTATGTTGCAATGATTGGCTGAACCTAACAAAATTAAGTTTAGAAGAAGTCACTGTAAGTACCTAAAACCAAGCTTAATAAACCCACTTGCACAGACGCTGGGTGGGGAGTTTCTACCCAGCAGTACAAGCATAGTGGGGAAACATCAACCTTATGGCTCTAGTGATAGAGGAATGAGTGGAAATGAACAAGGTGATATGATTGCCACAAAGGCTAATGTGACTAATATTTTTAAAGCACTTGGAAAACTCACAACGCAGTAGGTGTAGTTAGGGTTCAACATGTAATTATGGACCAAAGTTCTTAGTGTATAGAGAGACCAGTGCTGTTTGATGGATTCAGAACTGTCCACCTTGTAAGGCTTCCATAATTATATATTGATTAGGTTTTTAATGGGCTAACATTTGACTCAGGTCTTTTAAAGATTGAGTAAAATATATTTAGCATTCAAGACACTATGAGCATTCTGCATGTAGAAAAGGGCTCCCAAATAGTAGAAGCATGAAAAAGCAGGAGGAATATTTAGACAAAAGCATAAAGGAAATGCACAGGGCTTGAAAAAGAGTAGTAAGGAGGTGAGGATGACAATGTAGGTTCTTACACACCAAGCAAAGGATTTTGGATCTGATTCTTCATCTGATTTCAAGATTTAAAAAAATATTTATTCATTTTTGAGAGAGAGTGTGAGCAGAGGAGGGGCAGAGAGAGAGGGAGACAGGGGATCCAAAGCAGGCTCCAGACTCTGAGCTGTCAGCACAGAGCCTGATGTGGGGCTTGAACTCATGAGCTGCAAGATCAGAACTTGAGTCAAAGTCAGACACTCAACTGGCTGAGCCACCCAGGTACCAGTATCTTTTTTCAAGACTTGAAGCAGGATGATGAAACAAGGCTCAGAGTTTTCATTTTAGAAATCTATTGAAAGCGAAGTTTTAAGGGAAAGGTGGAGGGTCTAAGCTCCATTAGGAACCTATTTAATTAAGAAACAAGAAGGCCGGACTGAGGCAGTGGTAGTGGGACTGGAGAGGAGGGGCTAAGAGATGTTTAGGTGGTTTGGACACTGGAAGAAAGAAAAGAAAAATAAAGTTTGATGTCCCCTTAGAGTAGGGAAAGGATATGCTTATGTTTGTCTGTTGTTTATATTCAGTCATGATTAGATTATTAAATCTATTAGGAACATCTAATATAATTTCTATTTGCCCAACGAGGTATAGGAATTCGAATGCCCATTTGAAGAAAAGGCAATAAGATTAGAAATTAACATTTTTCTTGATCTTGCGACTGTATTTTGATCTTCTTGACAAATTTGTAACTTTTTATGTTGATATGCTTGCGTCACTAAGGGTAAAATCTGAACTGTACCACTGAAACCAGCATTCCCCCCCCCTCCACACCCCGTCACCTTTTTAATAAACTCTTTTAGAATTCCAAAGAAAAAGTTTTTTGGGGATTACTCTGATGTTTAGGAGGTTTTGCTCCCTGCTGACCCGAAAGCAGCGCAGAAATCAACAGTGGGCAGGTCTTCCTGGAAGGGAGGGGATGGAAGGAAAGAGGGGCGCGCAGAGGCTGTCCCATGAGGGCGAGGGACTCCAGGCCCACGGGAGTCTGAGATGCACTTTTAAGCTTTTCTCTTCTGGGGTAACCCTTTTATTTATCATCCAACCTCATTAAAATGTAGTAGTTGCACGAGTTTGTTTCAGCTTTCCTCAAGAAATAAAAGGAAAGCCCGAGTGCCTGGTCTGGGAAGACGGTGGCCAGGAGTGGGCTGCCGGAGCAAAAGGCGGTTATGACAAAGTCTGAGTCATTGGCAGAGAAAGCCGGTGCATCTGCAGTGAGCTCACACTGGTGACACCTTGGCGGGTTTGCGGGGCATTTCACCCTCACAGGGATGCTCAGATATTCTTGTGGAAGGGACTGGGTTTCCTGTGGTCACATAGCCTGTGACTTAACTTTTACTTGACATCTAAAGAATGAAAGGATATTCAGGATGCATACCTTTTCCAAGTTTATTATAATAAAGACTGTAACGGGGAACAAGTTATTAAAAACAGTAGTCATGGGGCACCTGGGTGGCTCAATCGGTTAAGCTCTAGCTTTGTCTCAGGTCCTGATCTCATGGTTTGTGGGTTCAAGCCCTGCATTGGACTCTGTGCTGACAGCTCTGAGCCGGGAGCCTGCTTTGCATTCTGTATCTCTTTCACTCTCTCTTTCTGGCCCTCCCCGACTCGTGCTCTGTCTCTCAAAGACAAATTGATGTTAAAAGAAAAACCAGTAGTTGGGGAGCCTGGGTGGCTCAGTCGGTTGAGTGTCCAGCTTCGGCTCAGGTTATGATTTCAAGGCTCGTGGGTTCGAGCCCCACTTCGGGCTCTGTGCTGACAGTCAGAGCCTGGAGCCTGCTTCTGATTCTGTGTCTCCGTCTCTCCCCTGCTCATGCTCCGTCTCTCTCACAAAAGTAAAATAAACATTAAAAAAACACCAGTAGTCATCTTTAACTTCAATGTACATTTTTATTCATACTTGAAAAGAATAGTCTATTTTACTGCTAACTTATTGTAAATGTACTCAGAATCAAAGTATCTATAGAGACATAAAAAATGTATGTAGTTTCTATTAAATAACACTTTCTGGTCGGTCACTTTAGAATATGAGTATAATATACAGGTATTATATGCACAAAAATGTAAAAAGGAATTGTGAAAGCAAGTCTTGTTACCAGTTTATATAAGAAAAAAGACATTCATTTTTCACAGACTACCAGCATCACCTAGCACGGTGCCTAACAGGATTCGACTTTTTCAATTAATTCACCTGGTAGCTCAGAAATCTGTAGAAAAGAAGTTAATATACAGTGAAGTCACTACACAGTGTTAGGGGGCAGTAGAAATTCATATTGGTACAAAATATCATTCAAGAGTTTTACGTTAAGCTGCAGTGTCGAATTTGAGACACATCTTGGTTGGCAAGCGATTTAAGAATTGTTCAAGACTGAAACTTTTTTTTTAAATGACTTCTGCTGGTACCAATGTTAAAGGTTAAAAATACGTAGAAATAGACAGGAGGTGCAATATCCTGGTCTTTCCGTTTTCTTAACCAGCAGATCCTCGCCTTTGAAATAAAAGGAAATGCTTTGGGTACTTCCAATATTTTCCACGAGGTGGCAGCATTGCTATTACAAATGTGAGAGCAAACTAACTTTCATACCATTGGTCACTGCAACAAAGAAAGTCTTTCTCACCAATTAAATACTTCAATAATAATAGCAGTAGTAGTCGTTGTAGGAAAATAATAATAACATCCGGTTTGTTAGAAACAATATTAAAGAATTAGGTGTTGCGTAATCTCCGTAATTACGCCATAGTTGCGTGGGGACTGCATTTACCATTGGTTTTGCTCCTTCAGTGAGTTCCCATACCTGGCTGCTTTGTTTTCATTTAAACACTGACCCATCCATCGAGGCCCTTGGCAGCACTCTCAGATCCCCACAGATGTAACAAACAAATGTTTGTTGGTATCACTCCAGCAAGTAGTGGCTATGATTGCTTTTGACTGTTAGCAGCAGTAGACTTGCTAGGATTATTGCAAATTCAGAGGTCCTTCAGACTTGTGTTGGTTTGTTTGAAATGAGTGACTGCATTCTGGCATTTGTTATTCAGGCCCTCAGCAATATGGGGCTCATTTTGTCGCTGTGCTCTTTCATAAAGTTACAACAAAGAAATGTGGCGTATATTAGGTCTACCCAAATGAACGGGCTGTCTATGGCTTAGTGACTTCAAGACCATACTGTGAACAGGTGTCGTTTCCAAAACCTGAACCCAAGGAAGGCAATTTACCAACCACCTGAAAGCTCCTGGGACTTCTTTTGTAAACTTCTCAAGGCAAAGACGTGTTGGATTTGTTTTGGTCACCCCTCAGCTTCTTGCATCAGGTAGGTGCTCCCTAAATATTGAATCACGGGGGTGGGTAGGGTTGGGAATGGGCTCTCCTCTCTCCGAGATGGCTGGGAATCTCAATTCAGAAGGGACGCCCCAGCATCTCCCATCAGGGCCAGCTGAGCAGAGTGCTGGCGGGCATTCGTGTGAGGTTAATACTCCCCTTGACAACTGGATTGTCAGCTCCTTGCAGGAAAACTCTCCGTTATGATTTTGCTGAATATGACTAGTGCCTGCCTGTGTGCCTCACACACAGAAGGTGTTCGGCAGGCATGATTGGAAAGAAGAAACAACAGCTCTAGCCGGCCATCCGTGGACACTGGCACACGGTGAACCTGAGGGAGGCCGTCTAGTCCTGTCTCAGCCATGCAGCTGGCGTGCCCAATGCCAGTATGGCACCTACCTTCAGACCAATAGTATCTTCTGGCATTGTCGGTTTTACACACCAAAGAGCAAATTGGAATTATCCATGAGTGAAGAAGAAACTATACCTCCCACTTCGATATAAACTGCCACTATCAACAGAGATTTCCACTATGGAGTAGGGACAAACGCCAGGAAGGAGGAGTGTTTGGTGAATGTGAGCAGAACTACTTCCCATGGAAAAAGCAGGCCACATTCATGCTTTCTTCAAGGCTTCCTTCTTCTACAAAAGAGCCTAGGACTTCGATATCTTTGCAACTGAAAAAAAAATCAAGGCATTCTACCAGAAGAAATCATTTGGCAACTGTAAAGTGGAAGAAAATTTATCAAAGGGGAAAATTCCGGAGAACTAATGCCAAGGCCTACAATGTTGAAAATCTATTCACTTTTCCCAGAGATGTCTTCTCACCGGATGCGGCTCCTACTTAGGACATTCGGGGAATGCCTTTGGCATTACAGATACTTTAACTTTTTCACTACCTAAGCATCTTCTTCTTAACCATTTGGATTGTGAATTTTCCACAGTGAAATTTACATACCTAATATTTTAAAAAGACTGTATTGACCGTAAGGCCAACATAAAATGTGCAGCTTATGAAGGGCACAGCAATACCACATTTAAAGGATTCCCATTTCAAGAATAGCTATTAGAGATCCATAGGATTGTCTGAAAATTTTTCCAGATGACAGTAAAATATCTGACATAAATAAAAATGAATAATATAATTTTAGGACAGATGAAAGGAAAAGTGTCCTGAGTAAAACATTCCTGTTCCTAATTCCCAATAAAAATCTTTATTGATCATCTGGATTCATTATACGAATAAAATGTTGGTCCCTGAAGCAATGCAATGCTGTCCACAGACTCTGTGTTCATTCTCACCTAAGACAACTGTGCTATAGATTTCGATATTAACGTCTGTCTCTGTTCCTTTGGCCAATGTTACGTGACTGTCAGTATTTCTGCTTATTTTACACATAGCTCCCTTTCTAATTTTCTGTTTGTGATCTGTTGTGTGAATGAAAAGTAGGCCATTATGGTAATTAGGATTGTGTGTAAGTTAAGAGTAATTAGGATTTAAATAAAGGGTGAAGAGCTTTTCTATAGGAAAAAACTCCGGAGTTTCAGAGTGTGAATTTCAGGACATTTCCTGGGAGAGTCAGAGACCTTGTCATTTGTCTCTTGGTTCTCTGTTGTGCTGTGGATGGACGAGGTTGCCAGCGAGCCGAGTTCTTGTCACATAAAGAGAGTCTCAGGGAAAAATTGAAAGGTAAGCACAAGTGAGAAGACAGGTTTGTTTTTTTTCCTGTCTTTTTAGCTACAATGGCAGAAATTCCTCAGTGTTTTCGGATGGAAAGGTCTCAGTGGGAGTGTTCTCACCTCTACATTTGTGCCACAGGATAAGAAATAACTTTGTTATTCTGAGGCAGGCATTTTGCTTTAGGAACTGAATCAGAAATTAATACTTCTCACTTCGGATTTTCTCCCTCAGGACTTAAAAGTATTTTGAAGTGTTAACACCCAAATTCCCTTTGAGTCAGGCAGGATGCAACTGAAATATCTGTGTCTTTGAAAGAAAATGAGACATAGTCTTACTACAGTTATCACCGATGCCAGGAATACTCTGTGCGGCTAGCACTACCGGGCATCTTAGCTTTGCAGGGAAACTGCAGTGAAAACTCTCCATTTTTTGAAGAGGTAGTAATTACCATGCAGCCCCATATTTATAGCTATGGAAATAGGAAGTTCAGGCAAATTAAAACTAGGGAGGGTTGATGGCCCTGACCCTGAAACAAACGAGGAAAGAATAAAACAGGATCTGGAGTTGGCCCTCCGACCCTCCCCCCAAACTTCCTTCTTGACAAAGATTAATGGGACCCATGCGACTCAAGCTCAGAGACTTTAAAGCAAAGCTTTGCGGGCCTCCAAGCACAAAGACACTTCACAAAAGGCCAAGCGATTTAGATGCTGGATGAACTTTATGGATATTTGAATTCCATAATCAATAGGCTTCCTCTGTGATCTTAAAAAAAATCCAAAGATCAATCAATTGATTTTTAAAAAAGTTCACTGCACTAAACAAGTGGTTTAAAAATAATAAATAGAATGAATTAATGAGCTTCGCTTGGCCTATAAAAACAAGGTAAGTATGCCCCGTGAATTGTCGCAAATTTCATTCTCTAAAGTTATTGAACTTGGTGCTCTGTACATTACATTTTGCCTAAAAATGTCTTGCACAGGAAATTCTTTTCTAGAGTGATGGCGAAAGTGAAAAGCTGTAGAAGAACCTAAATACATATTTATAGGTATTGGTTGAATAAGTGGGTTAAATGTGACAGGTTATAATAATAAAAACCCTAGATAGCGCAAAGAGAAGGCTGCACAGCACAAGGTACGTTCTGACGAATCAATGGGAAAGCTGATTTACAGTCACATGTCTAATGCTCTGTTTGTATGATGATTGTCTGAATGCAACGGGAATAATCACCATGATCAGGCCTTTTGGTTTCACATGCCACAGGTGATCCGAGGAAACTGTTTTGTACAGCTGCATCCAATGACCGCTATTTTAGGTTTCAGATAGATTTAAGAAGCCAGAAGGGGAAGAGAGCAATTCCCTTTTAAAATAGAGGCTTACAGGAAGTGAAACTATGTGAGGCAGTTAAAAAGTGACTTCAAGCAATTATTTGCAAAATCGCTTCCTCATGAACAGAGGTCTTTAGAAGATACTGACATCCTGTAATTCAGCTGGTTGACAAAAAATCATGAGAAGGCTTGATAAGGTCAGGTGGAATCACGCTGAAGCCATAAGGAAGGAAAGAAGGAGGCAGGCGGGACTGGGCTGCTCTGTCTTTTGGGAAGCAAGAGTGGGGACCTGAGTCTGGGATTCTCATTTGTCCTGAGAAGACAAAACGGCACGATGAAAGCCTCTTGGAAGGGGACTTTCTGAGGCTCAGATCCAAGCACAGGGAAGGGGGAGGGGGGAGGAGCCTTTAGTAGGCGTCTTCCTCAGCCATCCTGAGCCTTGAAGACAAGGTGAAAAAGCCATTAGGCTGCAATCAACAGCCAAAGCCCAGTTAGTCAGGACTTGCAACAGCTAGTGGCCACCAATGACAGCGGAAGAAGGTGGACTTTGAGCTTGTGTAGCAGACCCAGTGGGACTCGGGAGAAGCCACTGTAGCTACCAGCCCGCCTCCTCATCTGTAGACTGAGCAAATGACTCACTGAGGTCCTTTCAACTCTGCAACTTCATCCTGCACCACGCATCTGGTTTCTTGTTCTAGACCTTCTATTTCTTTTAACTTTCATTCCTTAAAATAATCTTATGCTATTTATTGGTAAGAGAGTTGGGTCCTACAGCACGTTTTAGCAATGGGATTCTTTAGAAAAGGTAGACTTAATTGTTGAAGTTTGTAGGTAGAAGTGAGTGTCGAATACGAATAAGTCAACCAATCTCATCTCAGTCATGAGTGACGGCTGCCATATTTGCAGGCTCTGAGTATTAGGAGGATATAACCAATGCTTTTCAGTGATTGAAGTAACTTCAGAGACATTGTCTCATAAGTAGTATTTGTAAGTTTTCTCTGCCTCTGTCTTTCTTTCTGTCTCTTTCTCCCCCTCTTTCTCAACCCCAGTCTGGGAGGGATGTATGACAAAGTGTAATAAAAATATTGTGGTGATTCCCTTCAGTTCTATTTTTTCTCAGAGAGACAGACTATCAAGTTGTTTAAAATACTCATTTTACTGTGGCCAATATGTTTTTGAAAAACGGATGAAGGGAAACACAGGCCAAACTTCTACTCCGAGAAAATAACAAAAAAGGAAGGATGATATGCTTTTCATTTGTGTATCCTGCCCCCCTTCCCAAGCGTCAAGGTCCATATGTATTTGTCAGATTGAATAAAAAAGAAAATACACTACTAATCGATTCAGAAGAAAAGATGCTGCTAAAATAAAATAGTTGAAGAGTTATGACCATAGAAGAAAAGATTTATTTTTGTAGCACAATGGTGAGGACCAAGCAAAACATTAGATTGGCTCTTGAATTTTAAATTCAATTTCCAGAAAAGGAAAGCTAAAATATACTCTGCAGAATTATGGAAAACATAGAAGGATCTTGAGTCCTAGATTTATGTTTTCTTTCTAAAAAGAAAGTCAGAAAGATGAGGTAGAAATTCTCATTTCACAGAATCAATGATTAATTTCTCACAGTACTGAAGAATGTATGTATTTTTTTAATTATGTAGTATAATTAAAGTAAATGAACACATTAGTCCAAAAAGTCATGAGAACTAGTTTGAACAGTGTGGCAGACTGCTAAGCATTTTTCAGTATCCATTTTCTTTTCTTACTAAGAAAGAAGCCCCTGTTTTTTAGGTGGGCACAAGGCTATCAAGAATAAAGATAACAATTCTCAGGTTTTCCTTGTAGCTAAATTTAGTCAAAACTTTCCTTGCAAAAATTAGTCAAAACTTGACTATTAGGGTGTAAGCAGAAGCAGTGTGTGCACTTCTGAGACATGTCCTTAAAGGAAAGAAGCACCATTATCTGTTCCTTTTTCCTTCTTTTTGGCAGGAATAAAAAAGCAATGGCTGGACCTTTGGCAGCCATCTTGAGTCATGTTATACCTAGGGAGTGGTAGGACACACAGCGAAGTAACGAGAATGAACCTAGGTCCTTGCCTCTAGGAAATTCAAGTCCAGCTCTTGGCTGATGATTTCCAGAATATTGAAATATAAACAGGTGTAGACCTCTATCTTGTTTAAGCCATTGTCTTTTTCCTTCCTTCCTTCCTTCCTTCCTTCCTTCCTTCCTTCCTTCCTTCCTCCCTCCCTCCCTCCCTCTCTTTCTTTTTTCTTTCTTTCCTTTCTTTCTGTCATTTGTAGGTAAACCTAATCCTAACTAATACAGATTGACAAGGCAAAGTGTCTGACAAAGCAAGTTCTACGAGAATAACTAGATAGATCATTGGTTTCTTCAAAGTGTTCTATATGTATATATACCTAACTGGAGAGGAAAGAAAAAGCTTTCCCTAAATGGAAAAGATTCACTGATTTTAGTCACTCAAAGAAAAAAGTACAACTTTAAGTCAAGGACTGGCCTGTGCAAACCCAAATTAGACTTTCAATTTTGGATTCTCCCTTCTTTCCTTTCTAGGTCCCTTTCTTTCTCTTCCCTTTTCTTCCATCCCTTTTCTCATTCCTGCCTTATTTCTTTTACTTCTTTTTTCTTAATTTATCTCTCAACTTCAAACCGAAGCATATTTTGGATTCTTTGAATCTCTCATATTTTTAAAAATGTTTAGCATTTAACATGATCTTTGTGTTTTATATGCTTTCAAGTCCAAGGAAGATGATTCATTTTTCATCTGATACTAACTTTTTCTAGAAATATTGATATTTAGGAAAGTTTATCCACCTTCTAGAAATGGCTTTTCTCCCTGTAGCACTCAATAAAGAAATTAAGCTTCTTTAGGATGAAAAGAGGGATGCTACCCACAAATTTTGAAATTTTTGGAAAATGTTTTATTAATAAGTATATTCCTCGAATAATTCAAATATACCTGCTCCCCTTCTTCACTGCACACTGTGCTGTTAGATGAGCAGTGGTTTCTTTAGTCAGTTCTACTTTTAGACGTAACGTCCTTCGGCTGTGGGCCCATTTGTCATGAATATCTGAACAGGGTTCATGGACACTTTCATGAACCTATTCAGCAAAGGTCACAGAGGATTCTTAAATGGGAAGGAAAGAAGAAAAATAGACATTCAAGGTTTCTAAGTTTAAAAAGATCAATTCTTTGTATTTTTTCTTACTTAATTCAGTTATGCCCTGAAAGCAGCTACTGCCTTGAGCTAAAATGTCAACTTAGAACATCTGAATTCTAATCAACTACAAAAGTTCTCCTAGTCACATACTGAAGTAGCTCAGAAATGATACACCAGAATATTCACTCCATAGTGAGTCCACGTTTGGGGATCATATACAGTTTTACATTAGGTCTGAAATGAAGATCTGTTTATTTTTGGCAGGATTCCTTTCTAATTTGCAAAGATTGAAAAGAGCAATTTTGGTTTTTATTTGCTTCTCATTTTAGCAGAGTCATGACAGGTTTCCTCAGCTTTGCAAAACACACTTAAGCTGATTCTACAGCACACAAATTTCTCTCAGTCATGAGTGATCCATTCATTGAGACAAATGGCAGCCTTGCTATATTTTGTTAGATCCAGCTTCTAGAAGCTGGCTACCTTCCTTATTTAGGTCTATAGGAAATAGCAGGGCTTATTTTTCTGAAGTGGGAAAAAAAAAAAGAAAGATGTCAATATTTTGGTAGGGCAAGATGTCAAGTTATATTCAAAAAATCAAGTCAAAAGCCTCTCTTTTTTAGTGGTATGAACCTTTGTTTTTGTTTCAGGGACACATACCTTCACATTATATGGCAGGTGAAAGTCTTAATGTTTACTTATTTTTGAGAGGGAGAGAGAGACAGAGAGACAGAGAGAGACAGAGAATCCAAAGCAGGCTTCCGACTGAGCGGTCAGCAGAGAGCTGGATGTGGGGCTCGAACCCACGAATCACGAGATAATGACCTGAGCCAAAGTCAGACGCTGAACTGACTGAGCCACCCAGGTGCCCCTGGCAGATGAAAGTCTTAAGATATTTGGGGATGTATTAGCTTAGGGCTTTTTCTAAGAGATGTTTGAAATTTCCCTGATGGTAGACAATTCCATACCCTAAGATGTAGTCTGTCTCCTGGTGATTCTCTAGGAGCCCACCCGCCCCTACAGCTCCCCTGCTCATGAGCTATGACTGGCAGCTGAGATTCATACACAAGATAAACGGGAAAGTTTCCCAGCTGCCTACACAACGCTAGCAGAAGACACTTAAGAAAGGATAAGTCTTTGACACAGGATGGAGGACACAGTCCAGGGCAGGGTTCACCAAGATTTTACAAGACACAGTACCAAGATGGTTCAAAGAGGAAAAAAAAACAACCACATTTGTTTTAACTTTCCCCTTCTACATTCCAGTCAGCACTAGGGACTAATGGGCAGTGGACGTCCCATCTTCTGCTTTACCTGGACCATTTCGGAGCAAGGCACTTGAACCTGGAGCTGCACCATCTTTCAGGATGCTGAGATGCTGGCAAATGAGGGCAGATGGGGAGACACATTGATTTACCCTTACTCTGATCAGACACACGCGACATAGGGAGAAGCCAAGATTTGACAAGACTATAGACACAGAGAACACGTGTGTTGAAAGCCCCACCGCATAATGGACAGCACTGGATGGCTTCCCCCAAACAGGAGGCAAACCTGCAAGAAGGAGAGGCCCTCACTCCTAGGAAGCAGCGACCGTGACACCGCTGTGTGGAAAGACCTGGATCAAGGGAGACTGCCGAGGTCACTGCAAAACTCAGCACTTCTTTTCATCCCTTTGCGGTAGGGAAGCAGTAGTCAGGAGAGGAAAAGTAGGGAGAAGAAAAGTGGGAAGGAGAGGAGATCGATCTGACTTGTCTCTAATGAGAGGTCGAGTCTCTGGAACTTTAGAATTATCATTATGGATTGCTGGAATACCATATTAAGTAGTTGCCTATATCGGAAATCCATAGGAAAAAATCGCTAATCTAAGGATTTCTTCTTCAAGCCCGTTACTTGCAGTTAGGAAAGATCTAGGAGTCTCCTGGGCATCTTACCGGTATGTACACACTTCCATGAAGATAAAACAGCGACAAAAGTCAGTATGGTTTTGTGAAACGTTAACAATGTTTTGTTTGTGCGTGTGTGAGAGGCTAATGCAATGACAGTTTAAAATACTCACATATTACTTTTATTCCTGTATCTTACTGACTTTCTATATTTTTGATATTTTATTAGCTTTACCCATAATAATAATATGTATTAATCTTGAAATATAAAAGTTTTTTTAATTAGGACACAACTTTCTGTCTTTACTATTGCTAATTGCTTAAATGTGGCAATTTTTTCAAGCTGCTTTTTAGAAAATGTAGAAGAGTTTGGTGTCTTCGTGGGCTTTTCTCTGCACTTGGCTGGAGAGCAAGAGCTCCAGCCAGGCTCCAGCTTGTCCTGACACTACAATCATAACTGCCTTTTTCCGTTGTGGAGCACTTCACAGTTTACAGGATACTTGTTATATTTTATCTGACTCTCGCCTCCTCCTTGGGAGGTAGAGATTGTAGTTCTACCTCACAGATGAGGTAAGTTCCAGGGCCAAGATGTCCAACACTGTCCAAGGACACGTTTGCCCTCAAGCTCCCCCCTCCCCCCCCACATCCCTTGACCGTGGGTCTTGCCCCTCATACATGTAGGACTCTGGACGAGGCCACCAAATCCCCTCGGTTTGGAGTTGACTATCTCCTAGGTCCCTGTGAACTCCTTGTCATTTTGAATTTGAGTTTATTCAGAAGAATGAAAAATGATGGGATTAAATGTGTCACCTGACTGAAGGAGTGCCATCCAAAGGCTAGTGACTAAAATGGGCTTCTAGAATGCCCATGGTGGTCGGCAGGAGTTGGGATTAACCAGAGCAGACTTCGTTGTATTAGTTCTGATTCTTAACACGGTCTCATAAAAGTATATGGACTCCAAAAAAAAAAAAAACCCTCAAGAAAAAAGAAACCTCTATACTCATACAAAAATTTGCATACAACTTTAGATGGTTTAGAGACTGACTTGTTAGAGATGTATGGTCCAAGTTAACTTCTGGGCTACATGGTGCATGTGCACACAGTTTTGTGGCCTAAGGGGGCCTCATCTTGGCTGCTATCCAAAGTGAACAAAACTTATTTTGATATGGGAAATGGTCATTGAAAGATACAAAAGGAAAAACTGTGATGTTTTCAAAACAGTCCTTCTTTCTATGGAAAATTACGTTTCCCATATACTTTCTTGGTTATTAGGATGGGTAAGAAAAAGAAAAATTGATGTAGAGCAAATATAAATATCTTTTTTAGGAGCATTTAGAGAGAATTCCCTACCATTTTTAATGCTCCTTTTGAGTATCTTCAGAGCAACATTCCTGGTTACAGATTTATGATGGTGATTTCTGTTCCTCTAGTCCACAAGAGTAGAAAATATGAACATCGGAGATACCATATGCCCTCCAAAGGGGAAAGGTGTTCTACAATCATATTCTTCCATACTCTCCATGGTATGTTCTTTTCAGAACACAGGAAGAACAAGATGATATGCATGAATCTGAGAGTTGAGATTGACGGAATGTTGTTCTGCATTTGGGAAAGTTGAGAACAAAGGCGGACTTCGTGTTTTGTCTTGTGGTGTTGAAAAAATGACCCACGGTCGGTCCGAAAGCTGGATCCACTGTTTGTACCCATTTGTCAGCTGTCACCGCATCTAGCCTCACATTGGGTAGCCCCTGGTAATGTCTGTTAATGCAAACTCCATCAGGCATTGGATCACTGAGGTCATCAGCAATACAGATTTACCACCTCAATACAAAAGCCAGTTACTTCTCTTAGAATTGACTGTAAAAGGTTTTCACAAAATGTTTTTGTTTTGCATGCCTCACATTAAATATTGTTAAAAATGAAAGACCAATTTTTAAAAATAATTTACAAGTATTCATATAAGAAGAAAATGACTTAAAAAATACCCACCCGGTCACCTACAACTTGTCTAGCGAACAATGCTAATAATACATAGGCTGTGACCCAAGAAATCCGTGATTCGTGGGGAAGTGGGGAGGCGCAGTCCGTCCTCTGGGAGGAAGTGAGGCGTGTCACTGCAGAGAGGTGCTCTCGGTGGTGCTTTGCTTCCTAACTCAAGTTCAGCAGCCGTGTTTCAGAGTCAGTGTCATTACTTATTTCGACCTAAAACAGAAGATATGAATTGCTTTAAAGAACTTGACAATTGAAAACTGAATTTCCTTTCTATTCGTCCAGGCTTTTCAAAATGCACAATAGTTTCTGGGCGTGCCTCATGCGGTCCATGTGTATGATTGTGGCAATAAGGAAACCAAACCAAAACAAACAGAACCCCTGGGCTTCCTGCTTTTCAGATCAGGGTGTGCAATCTGGTGTAAAAATCAGAATATAGGATTGCATTCCTGGGACAGAAGTGCCAACCCACCCATAGCAAGTGAAGAATGATGTAAAGGTATGGCCTTTGGTTGTCTCGAAGTAAAGATGACAGGGTAATATTATGTCTCCAAACTGCTAGAAACATCCATACCTAATCTTCCTACCACATTCTGTTGGTTGACTGCTCAAGGATCCTCCTCATCTGGCTTTCATACCACTGATCTATGTCCCTACACACATCCCATCCTGTGATGGTTAATTCTATGTGTCAGCTTGGGTGGGCCAAGGTAACCACATAGTTGGTGTGACCGGGAAGGCATTTTTTTAGATGAGTTACATTTACATAAATACATTTTAAGTAAAGCCGGTTATCCTTCATATCGTGGGTGAGTCTTATTCAGTCCTCTAAAGGCCTTAAAAACAAAGACTGAGGTGACCTCGGGAAGAAGGAATTCTGCCTCTACACAGCTTTGGGACTCAGGATTGCAATATCAACTCTTCCCAGGGCCTCCAGGCTGCAAGCTTTCCTTACACTTGCTGGACTTGCCTGGCTCCATAATCACATGAGCCAATTTCTTAAAATCTCTCTCTCTCCCCGCCTCCCCTCATCTCCTATTGGTTCTCTTCCTGTGGAATACACACTCCCAGCTCTGTCACTCTCATCTACTGATGTCAGGCCGTCAGCCTTTGGAAGGCGGGGGCTCTGGCTTACACATATTCCCACAACATCAGCCTCATGCACTGTCTGCCACATGGTTGGCCCTTAATACACATTTGTTGACTATTTTTGCTCTCACTGTTTCTCTCATGAAAAAGTCTTAGCTGATCCAACTCCTATTCATCGTTAGGGTTCAGCTGACATTTCCTCTGTTCTGTGACAACTTCTACTTCTACCTCAGCCATACTGCTTTCTGACCCTGCCGACAGCAACGCTTCCACTGTATCCCACGTGGAGCAAATGGCATTCAACTACACCGTTAATTTGGCTCTGACTGTTTCACTCAGGTATGTGCAGTTTTTCCCTCTAACTAAATTATAAGCCTCCTGCCAGGAGAAGCTGTGTTTTGCATTTACTTTATATCCACATCCAGCAAGTGTCTTCCATGGGCTCCACTCAATGACTTTCTCTGTGGCTCGGAATTGACGTTTTTTGGTCATAATTTTAAATAACTGGAGAAACCCTCTAACCTTCCATCTTTGCTTTTTGGTAGCCACTCTTCTCCAGGGAAGTTCTGTTCCTTTTCACACATCTCAAGAGTTGGAGTCCTTGACTTATCTCCTCGCCTTCCTATTACATTTCTCTGCTCCTTGATTTCTTTATGTTCTGAAAACTATATAGTCCGCATGCTACCCTTCCCCCTCATTGTGATTTAACAGGGATTGAAACTGAAAGATAAAGAGATAAGCTTATGATAGTGGAATTTTTATAGTTTTATACTGTATTTTTTGTGGTGAGACTGATCTAATTCTGTTATTGAATATTCTATACTTTCAGTCCAAGATCAAGCTTGACTTTGTGGCAAGATACCTCATATGTGGTGCTGTGTCTTCTGATTGTGTCACATCTAGAGACACAGAATGTCGAGTTGTCTCTCTTTTAATGATGCTATGATTGATCAGTGAGTTTGGGTAGAACAGTTTGAGTTTTGGGAACCTTCAGATCATATCTTTATCTTTTTCTTCAGATGTTAGTAGTTACCTGAGGGTACCTACCTTCCAGCCAGAATAAAATCAAGTAGTAAGAGAGTGATGTTATTTCAAAGCGTGTCTTCTGAGAGGCCTGTCATTGTGTCTTTTTCTATTGCTTTTCTGTGTCTCTGTATCACTTCTGGGATGTGTGTGTGCCTGCATGCGTGTGCTCTCATCTGTGTATTCTATCTTCTTTCCTATGTCTTGTTTCTTTCCAGACCCTGTCATTACATGGGATTATAAGTGTTTCTTGATGTGAATATAAAGGAAAACGAAGTATGTTTTTTACATGAAGTTTGGCGTACGTTCATTGCATTGCATTTAATTTTAATATCAGAGGATATTTTCTTTTGGAAGCAGGCAAAATGAAGGAATTTCTACATATGTTGATTAACTTGTTGATTAATGGAGGGGGGAGTGTGCTCCATGTTTCCATGGGTAAATCTTGACCGACCACACTCGGTCATGGGAAAAGTGAGCAGCTCCCCAGTCTGAGCAGATTCCAAACACCTTGCTCTGTGTGCCACCGGGGACAGACACCAGAGAGAGAAATATGAACGTGTGAGAGCCAATCAAGGACAAATGAAAATGGGATAAAGACAGAGAGTTATCATTTTGTTAGTCTTTATGTACTTGACCAAGAAATAGAGGAGTGATGGAGTAAATGCAGGTTGTAGACTCTGGATTCCTCCAGCTTCAGTTTACTAATACATTCGATGGTGGCTATTGGTTTTTAAACCGATGTTTGAAAGCATATCATTCTCACCTCCCCACCTCCTACACACACACACACACACACACACACACACACACACCCCTGTTTTGTCTTCCTAGCTCGTTCTTAATCTAGGTGTTGTAAATACAACATGGTCTGGCACCCACTTACCAGGATGCTGATACAAAGCAGCGCTCCTGAGGGAAGAGCAGGGGGATGGCCACCCCCCATCTGTCCAGCAGCTGGTCATCAGAGGCAGGTTTCCTCTGGGCCTGAGCCATTAGTGGCAGAGACCAGGCAGTGAAGGTACAGGTGGGCGCTGACTGCAGAACCCACCTGAAATGGGAATTAGCCTTGTCCTCTCCTACTGAGTTGCAACAGCTGACACTCGATCAGCAGTGACCATATAGCATGTGACAGTTTTTGTGAAGAAAAATTAGCCTTGAGCCAAGGTAATCAGACAAAGTCAAGATACCAGAGAAAAGTCAAGTTCTCATCTGGAAAGCTTAGAAGAAGACTGGCTGAACCTGGGGGAAGGAGCTTTTTCATCAAGTCTTTCTTCATGGCAGTCTCCGGGCGTCTTCCTCATGGGAATGTCTAATGTCATCATATCTCTATCTCTTTTGTGAAACTCAGTTTCAAAATTCCACTTCTGTCTTTTTTCGACAAACTGGCTGGATCTAATTATTACCATTTGAAGAATTACTGCTACGAAGAGCTTAATTTTCCCACTACCCAGTAACTAACGATTTTGATTTCAATAAACTTTAATTTGGTTGCTCACTAGGATGTTCCCTGAAATTCCATATCTCTTTCATAGCTGCATGGGTTTTTGCCAAGCGATTTTTCTTCTGAGAGGCAAATCTGCTTTTATCAGCCCTCTCTCCTTGGTGTTACTGCAGCCCTGATGATAAGCCGGTCTGAAGATGTCCTCTTCAAAGCCACCACTGACCACATGGCCCTCTGCTCCAATGACAAGAGCTTGTTTCCCCTTGTGAAAGGTGGGGGCAGGGTGTGGTGGCAGTGATGGAGGAGGTCCTGGCAGACACGTAGGCTGTGCTTAGGTTGAGAGTTATACTCCCTCCCTGATGGCCGTGGCAAGGCGATGGGCCCACGACATGGGCTACCCCTGTCCTGTGTGTCACATGTTCCCAAGGCAGACCCAGAAAACAACCATTAGAAGCATCTCTATAGCTTCTAGAATTTTTAAATATTTAATTTTTTAGTGGTATTTCACTAGCACAAGGCTGGCAGACCCTGCCACACTCCCTGGTGGGGACAGGGGGAAGGAGGGAACACGCCAGGGGCCTCCTACTTATTCTAGCTACGTATCTAGCACGGGTACTGTGGAATAAATAAAAGTTGTAAATAAAGCTAATTTACTTAATCAGCCCTTTGTGATAGCTTGGTATCATTATTTTAAAAGGAGACAAAGTATGGAAGACCAACTCCATTTGTAAAATGACTTCACCTATCACATCACCCCCAACACATGTATTCACACACAATTTGACTATGAGCACAGGAAAGGTACGTTTTATGATTATGGACAATGACACAATCAAACACGAGAATGAAGGCTTCCTGTACAGACAGGCAGTGTTACCTGTGAGTCGACTGTCTGCTTGTAACTGCCCTTCTAGAATTGAAAGCCTGTGTACCTGTACCTGGCAATATGTTCAGGCATCTCCTGATCCCTTAACGAAGTGGCTTCCTCAGAAAACCTGGCTTAGGACTCCATGGAGATCCAAGAGACTTAATGGAAGTTAAAAATCAGCATTCTCTTCCCTCTCTGACAACTTATACAGAAGACTGGCTTTTTTCCAACCTGTTCCTGGGTAGACATGGCATCACTGAGCCGGCCACAATAAAATCCAACATAATGGCCTTATTAAAAGAAATCAAGCAGGCTGACTAATGCCAACTGGATAAACTGCAATATTTACCTACCAGTGGGGAGCACCCATATTGACCTCTTAAATTGTTCATGCACAATGATTTTAATTCAGTCGTAGTTCGATCTTTCAGACCCCTGCACCCTTCATGGTTGAAAGGCTTCCCATACTCATCTGGCAGGAATATGCATAACCTGTCAAAGCAGAAACTTGTTCTGTTGCTCTCTGCAGCCTGTAGTTTATGCCACATTCAGCTCAAAAGGTATGAGAGTTCATCAGTGAACAGCGTAGTTGGGAAAACCTTTGCGGGAGGCAGTGGAGTTGATCAAAGCCTTTCAAGTAATCTCACAGGTACATTTTATGTGTTCTTGATCCACAGAGATGGGAGAGACTTCAGGGAGCATAGATGGCAGTCACTTGCCTTTGGGTCATGCCAGAGACACTGTGAAGTACACGGATGCACATGCCATTCAAGAAAGGAGATTCCATTACCAACATTAGTCGACTGCACTCTTAATAACCTTCCTTAATAGAAAGAAAGATCTTTCTTATATTTGACCAACATTTTTCATATTGCAGTTTCTCTGCTGAGTAATTTTTTTCACAGTGGAGATGAAAGAAATCATTCATCACTTTCTTTATTACATATCAAATGTATATTAGGCTCTGCTAGCCACTGCTAGGCATTGTTTCCATTCTCTTCTCACTTCCAATGCAGTGATCATCTCTATTATTGTCACGATCCCGGCCAACTTCCCCAGATCTACAAATATCAACTTTTGGAGCACATCATTTACGAGCGCTCAGTAGCATGAGTAATGAGGTGGTGACTGCTTCGTCCCAGAGTGTTATATAAGGTGAATGATTTTCCAAATTGGATTTGCTTTAAGAAACCAACATTTATTTAAACATCTATCATGTGACAAGCACAGTGCTGATCTGTGTAGCTTGTGAGCTATGTTTCCTTTAGATCATCCTGCCAGAATAAAATTAATTCAACCTGGAGAGGCAGGGAGCCAGTGCAGGCTTCACAGGGCTGCGGGAGGTGGGGCGGGGGGGGGGGGATTGCAGACACAAACCACTGTGGCAAAGACGCAGCAGAGGAAGGCGTTCGCGAGTGTTTCTCATACCAGTGGCTGTCGTACACTATTTCCTTCATCACCATGGAATGGAAGAACATGGGGCTGAAGGAGCAGAAGGTCATCTGACCAAGTCCACAATCTTAGGCGTGGTGATAGCTTATCATTCAGAAATGGTCCCAGCCCACCCCTTTCTGATAGTGGGATTTGGGGAAATTCATTTAACCTCTATATATCTGTTTTCCTTTTTATGAAGTGGGAGTGTTAAGGAGTACATTACATTATTTCCATGAGGACAAAATGAGACAATACATGCCAAGTCCTTGGCACATGAGAGCTAGCTATTATTTTATACAGTGGTCTACTTGCTACTTAGAGTTTCTTAGGAATGGAGTCACTCTATCTATTTTCTTGCTTTCTAGTATTTTATCAATCAGGTGACCATGATACTTTCCTTTTACGCAACTGAAATCTGTCCAGTTTAGGTACTTTTTGTTGTAGTTGTTAACTTCCTTCCATGTCCTCTAAGGAGAGTTAGTCAAATATCTGAGTACTAGACACAATCATAGGCAGCTTTACACACACTATACATACCTTATCCCATTTAACCCATCCTCCCTCCTCTGCCTCTGAAACCGTATTGCAGGTGGGAGAACCCAGTCTCAGAGGTGTCAAGAAAGGCCCCTGAGACTACACACAGAAAGTTGTGAACACAATCTTTCTCCCCTTTTTCCTGTTATGTGGTCCCCAAATACATGTCTAGTTTCTTTTCCATAGACTACATTATCCTTTTTTTTTTTAATTTAGCTATCAACCTCTGATAAGAAAAACAGAGTAAAAATGCCATTTTGGAAACAAAAACCATGTTACCTATTCCAAATTCTTTTGGGAATGAATAACAATAATGAGGATGTTGGGTTACATGTAAAAGGTGTGTTTTAAAGATGAGTGGAAAATTAAACCAATGATTAGTAGTAGCAGGTCCAAATTATTTCAGATTTGGTTAGTTTTGACCAAGTTAGAAGGATTAATATTTTCCACCTCATCACACCTTTACTTACAGGTTAACAGGCTTTAACTCAACATGATCCTGGTAGTAGGAGTGTACATCAAGTCCACCTATGAAATCAACTGAAAATACAACACAGCCTGGTGTGAATAAATGTGTAAATAAAAACGCACGTAATACTAGGTGTTTAAAGCAGAACACATAAAAATAATATTAACAAAAAAATCTGTCTACCACAAATGGAAAAATATGTATTTAATATAAGGGACTGCTAAAAATAATATCAATGGTCAAAAAATAGGGAAATTTTAAGAAACACATAAGGAGCTTGGGATCTTAAGGACTGGAAAATCAAAGTTGTTATTGACTTTAGTGAAAAGATGAAGTAACATTAAATAGCATTAGATTTTAAATAATGTGTTTGTCCTTAGGCATACAGAGATGCCCTTTCCCCCTATATATCAAAAGATATACCTCTTGTCTTGTTGCCAGAATCCAATTTTTTTTCTTAAGAATATTGATTGCGTCATTAGAAAGACCTTTGAGAAGTCACATAATCTATGCCCATGCCTTTTGTCCTCAAGCCATCTTTGACAAATAGCATCTGCTTCTTGCAAAGGTTTCATCTCTTCTGTGGAAATATGGTCCTTGCCTCACAAGTCTGTATAGAATCACCGTTTTTGGTGACATTCATTCCAGTTCCTTTCTGTTTTGATGACAGATTCCATCTTTCTTTTCTAATCCTAAAGTCCATGCCTAATCTTCTTCTCCTCCTTTTCTTGGTAGTAGATTAAAAATATTAATTACTTTTGGGGCACCTGCATGGCTCAGTTGGTTAAGTGTCTGAGTTTGTCTCATGTCATGAGCTCAAGGTTCGTGAGCTTGAGCCCTGCATTGGGCTCTGTGCGGACAGCTCAGAGCCTGGAACCTCCTTCGGATTCTGTGACTCCCTCTCTCTGCTTCCCCTCTCCCTTCCTGCTCACACTCTGTCTCTCACTCCCCAAAAATAAATAAACATTAAAAAAATTAAAAAAGTCTGAATTACCTTACATCCAGCTTTGGTTATATTACAGCACTCTGACATTAACAGGTACAAGGCATATAGGAACACTGAACTCTTAGCAAGTGCACTGTGTGTGGGTTCACAGTATAAGAATAATATATCATATCCTCAGCTCAAACAGACATTTCAGTGACCTGTGATTTCCAGATGGATGACTTAGCCTAGAAGCCCTATTGAAGTCTTGAGCTACTCTAGCTCTAGCCACTCTTGTCTCAATCTCTGACTTGCTGTATCCTTTTACCTCTACTGAAGAAGCTGGGATGTGGCTGAGACAATCAGAGCTTCACCAGATCATGTGTACCCATGACCGTTGGGGTCCGGGGGGCACACAGGTGGCAAGGGCCATTGTAATGACCATTACTCCAAGGTAATCCCCATGGAGACTAGAGGAGACTGAAGCCCATCCTTTCCCCACCAGGTCATATAAGTTGACTGGACACCAAAGAAACTGTGAAAGACGAGTCGTCTGAGACACTGAAAAGATTTCCCCAGAAAGGGTAGGCAGTGCCTTGGGACTATTTAAGTGGTCAGATTGGATTACATTTTTATCAAATTAGATATTGAATCAAACATCCACTCTTTCATCTTATTGATCAATGGGTCAGAAATTAGAAGAAAAACCAGACTGATTAAAAGTTGAATAAAGATATAATTTGTCAGGCACTTTTCAAAGTTGAAGCGTGTTAAAAATAAGATTATAAATAGATACATTTGTGAATAAAAGGACTCAATGGAAAAATTATCTTAAAAATAAACTTTTATAAAAATAAAGAGCAAATATATGTTTGCTTTAAAGCAAAATAAAAAGAAGACTTTATATTGATCATTGGAATATTAAAATTTGAATATTAAAATGTAACATTCACAAAATCATTGTTTTTGGTATAAATTCAGTAAGGTGGAAATTGTTGATATCTTAACTCTATAAATCATAGTATTTTTAACTATGGAAATATTCTCTATATAAGGTGCCGCTAATCTCCAAGCAAGTTTGCCAAAGAGTGGATATACGTAATGTTATTAAGCCTCAATACTTTCCCAGATACTGTTATTTTACCTCCATTTAGTGTATCTTTGCCAAATATTTTATAAGACAATAAAATATAAATTGTATCTATGATTTTTTAAAATCACATGTAAATGCTGCACAATTTTTAGGCCTTCTCACAAATCAGCTTCTTTTCATTCTGGTGCAGAATATAAATTTCCTCAATTAAAAACAGAGGCTCTGTCAAAGGAGTCTTTTTCAAGTCTAGATATTTCAAGAGGAAATTATAATATTGAAAAATTAAATCTTGCATAACATTTGAGCTCTCATTATTTAATTTGCCCAGTTCTCTTCCCTTGATGAGCATAAATTTCAATATTCTCCTTTTTATAAGCTTTCAATTATTGCCATTTACTAAAGCTTCAAAGGATGATTTTGGGGGTGCTTCATTTGTTGAATGATTCAATTTAAAAATTTCAACTGATCTTGAATGCAGTACTACTAAAATGTAGAAAACTCATTTATAAAAATGCTCACAACTACTATAGGAAAATTAGATTGATTTACAGAGTAGTTCTTTAAAGGATGAAATGTTCCTAACTCTGATGGATGAAGAGAAGCAAAGGCAGAAAATGTATGCCATCATTCTGAAGATTTTTTTTGTTTGTTTTCAACATCAATCTTATTAACAAAATGTTTTCAGGTAAATGCAAATCAAAATCACAATGAGATACTACATTATATCCACTAAGATGCCTGGAATAAAAACATCAGATAATAACAAATGTTGGTGAGGATGTAGAGAAATCAGAACCCTCATACACTGCTGGTCAGGATGTAAAATGGTGCAGTCACTTTGTAAACAGTTAGTCAGTTCCTAAAATGTTTAAACAGAGATGCCCTATGACCGAGTAACTCTACTCCTAGGCACAGACCCAAGAAATATGAAAATAAATGTTCACACAAAAGTGTGTACACAAATATTTATAACAGCATGATTCATAATACCCAAATGGTGAAAAAACATTCTAGCTTATTTACCCTAATATGTGTATGTATACATATAATATATGCCTTATATATCACATGTATTATGGATTATATATACATCCATATATTCATGTACATTTTGAAAACTAGAGTTTCTATTTTCGTTGGTAAATCACTGTAATTTCATTGGGAGGCAATTACAAATCACCTGTGCACCTGAATCGCTTCGCAAATTTCTTAATTTAATAAGAATATTCTGCTTTTAAAAATCTGAAATATTGTACTCCACCAACATCTGTATGATGATCATAAAACAAATAATTTATCCTTAATATTTACTTAACTGAATTACCATACCATTTAAAGTAACATCATATATTTTAGCTTAGACAGAATGAATATTTAAAAGCCTTACTTTAATTCTATGAATTGAATTTAAAAAATCAAACCATATTTGAAAACAAACCAATTGGTTTTCTGCTGAAAACATCTGAGAAACTGATAATATGTTGGTATTTTGGCTCCTTGGGAAATTCTTCCACTACTGGAGAGAGCCCATCACCTCAACCTCTGGGTGCCTTCTATGACCCTCTCTAGCAGCTATGGGCCGGTGCCTCCCTCCAGCACTTCACCTCCACGGGCACTGAAAGGAATTAGCTGTCTCTGTTACTCTTGCCCAACACCTACCTTTGTAACCGCAGATTGATCTGCAGGCTGTCCTTGAAAGAAAGGTCCTAGTTACAATGTATCTTTAAAGGTTTGGGGAAAAGACAGGGGTAGTGGTGGTGGTTTTCTTACACACTTAAATATATATTAATAGAATTCTACTCATTGCTCTTGCATCTCACACATCTTGAGGACACTCTGGTAGACCCTTGAGGTACTGTCAGTTCACCTATCCTAGGTTATCCTAATACAGTTGCTAATGATAATATTTCATTTGAAAAGCAAAAAATCTAGGACAGAGCCTAAGCCAGACAGGATGACAGGACAACCTGTGTAAATGGAGGCTGTTTCAACCAAACTAGGACACGTGGTCATCCCAGTGGACCCTTTCTCTGCATATCCGAATTCTAGTGTGAGGTACAGTTTTCTAATCTCTAAACTTAAATATTACATATTGGCAAAATTCAAATTACTGAGCTTCCAGAACTAGATAAGAGTACCAAAACATGTAACTATTAAGGAAGAATCGTTGAAAAGTAGGTAAGTAAGAAACTGAAAACATCAAGAATCCTTTATGGATAAAATGCAACAACATAGCTTTTTGGCAACAGTAGCCTACAAGTCCTTGAGATGATGATGTTCCTTTATAAAATATTAGTTTTTTATGGATATACCAGCACTTGCCTTTTGCCAGAGTGGGAAGATAGGTCAAGTAAAGGAGTAAATTGGAGCATAAATTGAAGGTGAGTTCATAGATTCTTTATAAAAAATTATTTTAATGTTTATTTATTTTTGAGGGGAGGAGGGACATAGAAAGAGGGAGACAAAGAATCTGAAGCAGGCTCCAGGCTCTGAGCTGTCCACACAGAGCCTGATGCGGGGCTCGAACTCACAAGCAGTGAGATGGTGACCTGAGCTGAAGCCGGATGCTTAACCAAATGAGCAACCCAGGTGCCCCAAGACTATGGATTCTTAAAGCTTATTTTTTTTTCCCCTAATGATGTCAAATGCTTTTTAAAAAAAAGTGACATTTTTAAAAAAGATGACCTAACAAAAGATTTGAAGGCAATTCAGTAGGAAAGACCTTTGACTTTTAAGTTCTTAATAAGGGAGTCATAATATATGATTCAGAGAGCAAAGCAACTATGCATTCTAAAATTCACTTTAATGAGAGAGATGTAAGAAGATGGTTAATAAAGGACTTTCTCCAGGAAAAATAAGATGAATTTCAACAAAACACGAGAAGGAACAAAAAAGGTGAAGACAGACTTTCAGAGGTATGGGAAAAGAGGATTCGAAAGAAAACATCCATGAAATCTGTGGTTATTCTGGTGAGAACACCATGTGGGGATCTTCGGCAGAAGAGTGGCCATGGAAGGGTCTGGAAAGACAGAAGGAAGAACGGGGAAACAAGGTGGGGAGTGTTGGGGGAACCACTTGTTGGGTGACCTGAAGGACAATTAAGTTGAATTCTCTCTACTCTGTATAATTAAAGTAATTAAAGTCTTGAAATGTAGAACAAGGACTCAACACAATTAAGTGTTGGCAGCAGGTGACCAGAAAAGCCAGCTTTCTTCACGCATTCTCGGAAGCTGAGGTGTTACTATCAAAGGTCCCACAGGGAGAGCCTGCAGCCAGGAAACCCGTTGTTTGCAGCCCTTTCAAACGTGTTTCCTGTGCCAACTTCCATCAGCACTGCCGCGCAAGTTCTTGGAAGAAATCATGTTACTTGTAACCGAATATCTTTGTGGTTACTTTAGCCATCCCATATCCCTGAGGAGGATTCTCGTTGACCTGAAGGAATTACAAAACTCCTCTAGATTTCAAGCGACATCTCACTGTACGGCTACAGAATTATTTTCCACTTGGAACAGGTATACAACCAATTGCAAGTTTTCTATTTGACTACAGGGAAATTGTTGTCATAAATGAAGTTTCTGATAATTAACTCAGGGCTTCTGACTCAATTCCTCACTAGTCGGACCTGACTCGCTTGATACACCTAAAGTAGCACATTTGTATAAATATACGCCTAAGACAACGCCATTTCCAGTGAGGCTCAGGCTATCGGTTATGTCCCAGGCTTAACTTATGCACCAAGTGGGGCGCCCGGGTGGCTCAGTTGGTTAAGCATCCAAATTTGGCTCAGGTCATGATCTCATGGTTCGTGGGTTTGAGCCCTGCATCAGGCTTTGTGCTGACAATTTAGAGCCTGGAGCCTGCTTTGGGTTCTGTGTCTCCCTCTCTGTCCCTCCTACACTCAAGCTCTCTGTCTCTCTCTCAAAATAAATAACATTTAAAAATTTTTAACTATTTATTACTAGTTGTTTTAATTAGTAATTTTTCTAATAATTTTAACTAGTAATTTTACCAAGTAATTACCAGAATGTAGGTGTTTGGTTTCTGGGCCAGCTAAGGGGCGTGCTGCTTTGTCCCTGAATTGAGAAACACGAGCCCCTGTTACATTGCTCAGGGAGATGAAGACTCAGGAAGATGAGGCGCGATTAATTCTTCTGCGCTGGCTTCCTGGGCTATCATTGTTCCTGCTCCTTAGGTATCAGACTCTTCTGATAAGCATTGATTTTACAAGTTGCCAGCAATCATATCTTAAAGAAGCATTTAAGGCCTTACAGAACTCCAGTGTCTGAGAGGACCGCCCTGTGGTTTACTTGTTCTGTGAGGCGAATTCATAAGAGGAAAGCCTGGGTGGACGCTGGACATCCGCGGAGTTCACGCGGATAAGATTTTCCAGCGCCCCGCAGATAATGAGGACTTTTAGGGAAAGGCCAGTTATTTCGAAGGCCGCTGGCAACTAAAGTCTGCCTGTGCTCCTAGGGAATGAGCTGCTGGGCAGCATCGCTGATTTGCTGTCACCTCCTGTCGGAAAAACCCGAGCCTGCAGAGAGCACGTTGTGCTGGGCCCCGGGAACGGGGTGGCGCCCAAAACACTGTGGGTGCCCCGAGGGGGTGGCTGGGGCTGTGCCGCCTCCTGCCCAAAATATGAACCTTAAGAGCTCTTCCAGCAGACAGATGACACCCCAGTGCAAGCTTGATAGCTATTCATTGTTCTCTTCATGGTGCAGGAAGTTTAAAATTTCTTGAAACCTTTCAGAAAGCACACTTTACTCAAAACGAGAAGCGCACGGGACCACTGAGAAACTCAAGGGTAAGTCAGCTCCAGGCCAGGAGAGCGGAGTCCTCCGTCCTAGAGGCGGCGCTGTCCAGAGCAGACCGTTTTTACCTCTTCCCGCCTGGAAATAGCAGGGGAGAAACTGGGGGGTCTGGAAGCAACCCCCTGTCCGCGCAGGACTTCCAACTCCTCGATGTCCTAGGGAGGGGGAGGGGAAGCAATAAGAGACCAGGAGTCTTCAGCTGGAGAACGCATGCCTTGGGCAGATGTAGGGACTCACAAACGGTGTGTAGTTTCAGGTGGTCCTTCCAAGAAACTTCATTCCAAAATTTACACGTCCTGAGAAAGCACCTGTGGCCATTCTGGTTTCCTTGGTTCCCTCAACCTCCTCCATAATTGTCTTCTTTCCACTTTCAATGAAACGTATTTATTTCCGCCATCGGGAATCAATCTTGGTACACTGTCTGGAGGGTTTCATACTCCAGGTCATTAAACAAAATGGCAGTTTTAATTTCACATGATGATGGGGTAATAGTGACTAATAACAATGGTTCTAAGCTTTTGCTTTCAAAAAGTTTTGTAATAAATCATAGTACTTTAACAATAATTTTTGGTACGAGATCACTGCGTACTTTTTAACATATATCTCAGGCATTTGACCTATAATTTCACTCCTCTCCCCCTTCCTTCCTCCCTGCTTTATTTTCTCGGTGGTACTTATTACTATTTGCCATGCTATATTCTGTTTTAATTAAAAAAATCTTATTTGTTGTCTGACTTGCTCATTACAATTTAAGGTTTATGGGATAAGAATTTTGTCTGATATCTTGTCTGATTTTGTTCACTGTTTTAGCCTCAGTACCTAAAACAGGGCCTGGTGTGAGGTATGTCTTCAAAAACACTTGGGGAAGGAAGGAATTAAAAGAAGTGAGTGACATTGCTGTAATTTAATTCCTTCCATTCTCATACTTTTTTCTGTAAACAAGGTTTCTAAAATTACAGCACTAGCACCAAATACTGAAAGTGCCTGAGGTATTCTGTCTCCTCCTAGCAGTAACTAATATTCACCCGTGAATACATGAATTAATTGAAAAAAAACCACTCCATCATTTCATTAAGAGGTACTTTTCCATTAAATGTTTCATTTTATGTTTAAGTTTTTCTTCGGATAGGGTTATAGTTGGGTATCAACATTACTGAGCAAATGTAAATGTATCATGCATATTGATGAGTATTTTGATGAATACATTTGTGTTTGCTCAGTCATGTTGGTAGCCAATAACTGTTAGTAAAACCTCATCCAAAGACAGACTTTGACACTTAAAATCTGGTTACAGGAAAAAATTAAGTTTTTATTTATAGGAATAAGTCTAAAACAATCTGCAAGTCCTTTACACTGTACAACAATACATATGGAAAGAAAAATTAAAGGTGTCCTAAACAAATGGAAGATTAGAAAACATTCATGGATTGTAAAACTCAAAGATACCAATGTGTTAATCTATGGTTTCAAAGAGAACTCAATAAAACTTTCAGCAGTTTAATGAAGATGCTGATTCTAAACTGTATATGAAAAGGCAGAGATTCAAGATGAATGAAGACAATCTTAAGGATAAACCATGAAATGTCCTAATTTGGGGTTTAAGATTGATAACTGGACTATACAAATTAAGAACTTTGATTCCTCAGAAGATAGCATCCATTAAAATAAAATTTTAATCTATAAATAAGTTTTCATCATAGAGATGTATGATAGAATAAGAAAAAAATTAGGAATAAACATATTACATTAGGACAGAATTCTATGGGTCAAGTGGAATGGAGGTACACGTTCCAAAAGGCACTGGAACAATTTAAAATTCCAACTGTTAATTAAAGCTTATTTAGGTACTTTTAAAATGGATGATTATGGTATTACATTGTAACATGTCAATTTATCTAAGCTGGAATTTCCTGAATTCCCCTTTCTCTATGGTTCTGAGTTAGACTTAGCTACCAGAGACTTTTGTGTGAGATACGGAAGACCTAGGGAAGGAGAAGTTACTGGGCTCAGGAAGTTGATCCAGAGTCCCGGGCTCCACTGTGGCTGACAGCCCAGACAAGACCTGATTGACGCACTGGGATCACCGCCCAGTTCAGTGGATGTCTGGCCCTGCCCCTCACAGCAGCCTTGACCTCAGAGTCAGTGCTGGGAGGACAGCCCTCCTGGAGCTCATATCTGATGTTCCTGAGAAATCACAGAAATGGCTGAGTTTTCTTGGCGGTGCCTACCATAAGGAAGAAATGCTAAGTCTGGTTTTGTGACAATAAGGAAAGTCACATTTTTGTCACATCGTTTTGGGTAGAAGAATAAGTGTGTTTCTGTAATTTTGTAGTATTTGAATTGCATCTAGAATTCTGTTATTCTAATGATAAGTTTTGCATATTGAGTGTCCTGTGCTAAATAAAAGAAGACAATTGATTTGGAGCAAGATCATTGGGTGTGTTACATTTTATATGACTCCTTGTATCCACTTAAATTTTAATAGGCTAACCCATTATTTTCCTCCACAGCGTGCAAGTAATTTATATTCTCACTCAATATTTAAATATGAATGTTCTGGTTTTAATCTAGTTAGTGAGCAATGTCTCTTTCTTCACCTAATTATGAAGAATTTATTCGTTATCCTTGTTGGAAGGAAAAGCACAATTGCATGTTGGAAAGCATAGGAACTTGGCACTTGAAATACCTAGCTCAAACATAAGTTCTACTTCTTACAGGTTAGCAGTGAGTTGGGGAAATTTCAGTAACTTCATCTATAAAATAAGAACAAATGACCACCTCAGTGCAGTTGCCCTGGACGAGATAATGGCTAGGGAGGGCTGGCATGAGAAATCATGTGGCAAATATGGATATTATTTGCATATTTATCTTATTCTCCTGATACATTCCCATCAACTATTGATTTCTGATATTCCCAAAGCTTGTGTAGCTTAAGATAACAATGATTTGTGAGAATTCTAACATTCTCTTTCCCCTACTCTCCAGAAGAATGCCGAGAAACTTGCATTGGATTTTGGGTGTAGCTTGATTTTCTCTTATTTGGAAAGAGTAGCTACTTTGGGGGAGGGAAAATTCCTTTGTCTGCCATGCTTTCAAGTCTGAGGTTTCACCTTCTATGAGCATTTTTTTTTTTAATGCTGGAAAAGTTAAGCTTCCTCACATAAAGACATGGTCCAAGAAAGGAAATAATGCTCAGTGGAAGTAGAATTTGTGGAGTTGACTGCTGTGGGGGCATAGCTCTCCCTGTCTCCAGCGCTGGTGGTAAGTGGTCCGGGAGTGTGATCTGGTGCACAGGACCCACCCAGTGCACACGTGACCATCCGCATCCCCATTTGTTTGGCTTTTGACTGGCATTGCTTTTATTCTCTACTCCATTTCCCCCACAGCAGCACACACCCTGAGGGGAGATCTCTCTCTTTTTTTCTTGGTATTTCAAATCACTCCGTGGGATTCTTTGTAGATAATAGATCTACAAATTGCAAAATGCACAAAGTGACTTTTTCCTAATGGTTTCAGTCTTATTCCTTTAGATGCAGCAATAGGCTTATTCTAGTTATTCTGCAAGGATCCCAGGGCCCATCTGTAGTATTTTATCTTTGCATCTTCTGTAAGGGAACTTGGTGGCAGTGTCCCCACAGGGTGCTTTGATAATAACCATCTACTACTGCAGCTCTCTCCTCTCTCTGAGTTGCAAGAGTTGTATCATCTTTGTAAAGATGCCTGTAACATATCCACTTTTACTGTCCTTCCCCCTCAACACACACACACACACACACACACACACACACACACACACTTTTTATAGTTTTGTTTTTCCCATATTTTGAAAGGAAGTAGATAATTTTTTTTCCTTTCTTACTTTAGACTCCATCTTTAACGGGACATTTTCTACTCTTTTTAAGTTACTCAGCTCTTTCAAAGCCACTCAGAGGGCGCTCTGTTTCGCTATCAGAGATTATTATTACCCCTTCAGTTAATCTTCATCAGGAGCTCAGTAATTGGACAGAATGGCTACACTGTTCTCAACCACAGTCTGGCTCTCCTGAAGGCCCTTTCAAAGTTTTTGTGATTTTCAAATACTCTCTGTTCAGAATCACTGGTGGCCTAAGGCCTCCATGGCACTATACTGCTGGGCTCATTCAGAGGAATGTTTTGCTCTAGGGAAAACAAGATGAAAAAGAATCCTGAAAACACAGTTCTTTTTATTTTTATTTGGCTGCCTTTCCAGCTTCTGCTGTTCTCCTGGGTCCGGATCTCTGGAATCAGATGTTCCCATAATCAGTGCTGATGGTTGTTTCCCCTTGAAAATTTTCTAGGAGTAGATAATATTTTAATAATGGAATAATGAATTTCTAAAATCTCTTTGGGGTCAGTAAAGCAGAATGGAATGACTGAGAGGAAAACTAATGCTAAAAATTGGAAGGACTAAAAATAGTTCTAAGAATTTGTCTCAGCAGTTATAACTTTTTCCCAGGTAATTAATATTTTTATTAGTTACCCAGTTTCTTCCCAAGTCTATATTTACCATTTTCCTTTAAATCCCCAATCAAGGGGCGCCTGGGTGGCTCTGTCAGTTAAGCGTCCAACACTGGCTCAGGTCATAATCTTGCAGTTTGTGAGTTCGGGCCCCACCATCGGGCTCTGTGCTGACAACTCAGAGCCTGGAGCCTGCTTCAGATTCTGTCTCTCAAAAATGAATAAATGCTAAAAAATTAAAAAAATAAATCTAGCCAATCAAATCACAATACCTGTTGACTTTGATGTCGTCTAGAATTCTTTTTTATTGTCTATGTCTACAATTTTGGACATTTTTTCTTTAATGTTATTATTTTTTAATGGCTTCTATTATTACTTTTGGTTCTCCTTGTTCCAAGACAGTCTCTATTTTAAAAATGCCATTTATTCTGAGATCTCTCTTATAAATCCTTTTCTCTTTCTTTGAATTACTGTTCAAATAAAATTGAATCTGATCATATTCATCCCAAGATTAAATCCATTTATTGACCCACATCAACCATCAGAGCATCTCAACTGGTATGATCTGAGTAGGTACAGATGTCACAAGTTAACTCTTTCCTCATTCCCTGGTGAGTGTGCATATGCATGTGCGTGTGCATGCATGTGTGTGTGTGTGTGCGCGTGTGCGTGTGTACAGTTTGGAGTATCTTGCCTTCTGGGCCAGTCATTTCTTGCTGAAAGAATAGTAATTTGTTTGCTACAGAGTGCCTTACAAGGTTTTCCTTATGAGTGCCAAAATACAAAATACAAAATAAAACAGAATCCAGGGTCCCTCAAAGCTGACCCTACCATTCACTTGGTGAACTGAACATCCCCAATCACTTATCACTTCTTGAGTAATTCATTCTTTTCCCAGGCCTTCTTGAATATTCTATGGTTGTTCCAAGCTTTTTGGCATGTTTTATCCAATATTTAAAATGCATTTTCTTTGTGCCCTTCCTGGTGCTGTAATATTCTTCATATAAGACTATGTTCACATTCTCTGAGCCATGCTTGGTGTCCTGAGACACAATGAGTCTCTGTTTTTTTTTTTTTCTGTGCATGCAGTTCACTTTATCCAGATAGTTATCTGCAGTTAACTCTTCTGTAATTATTTACATGCATGGCTCATTTATTGGAACATAAAATCTCTTAGAAAGGAACCAAGTCTTATTCATCTATGTATCTTTGTGGCCTAACACACGGAAGTCTTTCAATAACTGTTTCTTGAATTAATCAATCAGTAAAGAATTAGCTATTTCACCTTATTTATTTAAGCTTTAAAATTAAACAATAGTAGTCTGGACTATAAATACTTTTGTATCTTGACAGGTCAGCGACCTGGGAACAAGAAGAAATATGAGAGAGTTGCAGAATCCAATAAAACACATTTCAGTGTCTACAAGGATTGGCAACCTACCTAGAATATAAAATGAACACAGAATTCTACCAGGTGGTATGGTTGGAAGAGGTACATGGAGAAGTACATGGAGTGTCTATTGAGTCACGTGGAAAGACATTAAAATGTTTAAAGAATTTGTGAATCTAAAGTCAATCAAAAAGATAGCCTTAATAGGAGTAGTCTTCTGTCTACTGAAATCTAATGTCATGAGTCCTAGTGTTGTGGGATGCTAAGCTAATCACATTTAAAGGTTATGGAATGAGGTCTCCTCTTGTTCTACCAACTATTGAAGAAAACGCCCACTAAATCCATTATTGGAATTTAGGTCCTGCTTGGCAACTGAAAGTCTCTCAGCATGTAGCAAAATTCAAATTGTTTGAGATACTTATTTATTGGAGAAATGCATTTCCAATACTAGGAGTTGACTAGAGAGAGCAAAAGAAGCTATTGCAAGGTTTTAAAACCCTTTTATTAAGTTTAGATTAGAATATTGTAATCATTGGGATAGTTGGTGTTTATTGGTATGTAAAATCTTTGATTCTTAACATAATCAGGCAGATCATGTTAAGTCTGGCAGAATCACCCTGTAAAACCCATCCAAATTTTGAAGTGGGTAATTAATTTTACACTTGTGAGTTTTGGTTGAAAAACATGGGAAAACCTTATTAAATTTGTGTGATATTTAAGAAAATTTGAGAGTCAATATATGCATAGGCTTATTTTATTTTATTAGATTTGCTGGAATAGTTTAAAAGCTAGTGAGTGTTTTGTTTGGAAGTCGATTTGAAGGACTTCAAAAGAATGACAATTACAAAAAAGAATGATAATTACAATGGATTCATGAATGCAGGTTAAGTATGTAAGGCGCTTTAGTTTAAATTACAAATGGAACAAATCATTTAAAGGAATTTAGACTACCAAACTTAAGTAGATCAAATAGTAATTAAAGTCCAGTGGAATATTATTTAGCCTTACACAAAAATTAAATTCTGATACATGTTATGATATGGATAGACCTTGAAAACATTATGGTAAATGAAATAAGTCAGACACAAAAAGACAAATACTGTAAGATTTCATGTATATGAGGTACCTAGACTAGGTAAATACACAGAGACAGAAAGTAAATAGGTAAATACATGGAGGCAGAATAGAGGTTATCAGAGGCTGGAAGGAGACGGAGATGAAGACTTATTATTTATGGGGACAGAGCTCCTCTTGATAAGATGAAAAAGTTCTGGAAATTGGTATTGGTGATGGTTGTACACATTGTGAATGTACTTAATACTACTTAATTGTACACTTAACTGCGTACAAATGGTTAATTTTATATTATGTATACTTTACCACTCTAAAAATAAATAAAAGTAATTCCCCCAAAAGTCATTATTAAGGTTTAGTAGATTTATAAATAAAATAGTGAAAGTTCTATGTAGCCTTCAGAGTTTAAGAAAAACCAGTTTTCAAAAACGTTGTTACCTTTGTAAACAGCACAGTGATTTTAAACCCTGAATTGATATAAATACAATTTGCTGAAAATTTTCCCTCATGGATGTCAGAAAACGTACAGTGACAAAATCCTGAAGAAACTTTGGCTTTCACCTATTTTTTTGCATCTTTGTTATCTCAGAAAGACAACACAGTATGACACCTTTGTTTTCCTTAAATAACCAAAAAAATACCCAGGTTTAATTTACTTTTCCAAATAAACATGGAGGTGAATAAATAGAAAATGAGGCAAATATGGAACAAAGAAAAGAAAACAAAACTTAAGTCCAAGGTGTGTGTCATTTTTCTCCCATCATGTAAAAAAATGGAATGCTTTTCATCATTTCCATAAAGCTTTCCCACTTGACACAGGGCTTACAACTAAGTCCTTGGTACAATCTGCCTTTTAATTCACTTGTCTTTTGAGAATTACCAGGCCGGGGAAGTCCTATTGCCTTCTGACCTTCTAGAGCATCCAAAACAAAGCTCGTCTTGAAGTCTAGGCCTTTGTTTCAGTCGGAGGCCTCTTCGACCTATGCACTTGCCATTCCTTCTGCCAGGAATGCTCTCCTCCTGGCCACTCCCTCGCAGGTTCCTTCTTATCCGTATCCTTTATCTTTTCCTTATCCTTAAGTTCTTCTTCAGCTCCTCCAGAGACCTTCCCAGGCACATAGGAGGCATGGGCACATTGTAGAATACCCAAGTTAGTCTACATTCCCTTTGGTGGCAGAATTCCTGTCTGTTTGTACTTCAGGGTCTCCACCTCTGGGAACCTTCCCTGACCACAGTGCCTCATGCCTCAAAGGCACTGATCACCCTGTCCTCAATTTGCTTGACCAACACTCCGCAAACCAATGACTTGGTGACCTACGTGCCTTCAACACTGTAGCTCCACCGTTTCACAAATATGACTTCCAAAGCTTCTGTGCTTGTCTTCATCTAATAGGTAGAAAGGGGAAAAGCGTGGAGATCCACATGTAGAAGCTGTTTAGGGGCCAGGCCTAGAAGTGGGCATACCTCTTCTGTCCACGTGGACTTGACGGAATTCCAGATCAACCTGGTCCCCTACCATCGCATCCACTTCCCCCTGGCCACCTACGCCCCAGTCATCTCGGCCGAGAAGGCCTACCACGAGCAGCTGTCTGTGGCCGAGATCACCAATGCCTGTTTCGAGCCAGCCAACCAGATGGTCAAGCGTGACCCTCGGCATGGCAAGTACATGGCCTGCTGCATGTTGTACAGGGGGGACGTGGTCCCGAAAGATGTCAATGCAGCCGTCGCCACCATCAAGACCAAGTGCACCATCCAGTTTGTGGATTGGTGCCCGACTGGATTTAAGGTGGGCATCAACTACCAGCCCCCCACTGTCGTCCCTGAAGGGGACCTGGCCAAGGTGCAGCGGGCCGTGTGCATGCTGAGCAACACTACCACGATTGCCGAGGCCTGGGCCCGCCTGGACCATAAGTTTGACCTCATGTATGCAAAGCGAGCCTTTGTGCACTGGTACGTGGGGGAAGGCATGGAGGAAGGGGAGTTCTCCGAGGCCTGGGAGAACCTGGCAGCTCTGGAGAAAGATTATGAAGAGGTGGGTGTGGATTCCGTGGAAGCAGAGGCTGAAGAAGGGGAAGAATACTGAATGAGTGCATCTGGCAACCATGCCTTTGTATCACCCCCATTATAACATTACATGATATATTTACCTTTTAAAGTTTCTGTATTGAAAAAAAAAAATTTCATGGGACACCTAACTGCAGACAGGCTGGGAAAAGCAGTCCAGCTATATACCAGGAGAAGAACCAACAAATGGGGACAGTGAGTAGCTGGCCAGTTTCTCGCAACAGCTTGTCCATAGCTATGACAAAATTTGTGAAGGTGCTATGCAATGAGTAAGGGTTGGGGAATGTTACAGGCTTTGCAGTTGATTGAACTACATGTGGCAAAGAAAGCTGTTCTCTGGATACGCCATTCTCTCTAAGCTAGACTGTGTGTTTTTGCAATCAGAGAGAGAGAGAGAGAGAGAGAGAGAGAGAGAGAGAGAGAGAGAGAGAGACAAGGAGATCCTGTTTCCTTTCTATGAGAAAAAGTGTGGACAAATTAAAAGACTGGCTAGGTATAATTTAGAATTAATTTACTTTGCATCTCATACAACTCAGAAGGAGAAACAAATTCTTTTACTTCTCCCCTACTTTATTTTCATGCTGGCATCCAAGTTATACAAACACTCTCAAATACCTCACTTAGATTCCAGTTCCAAACATTGCTCCCGGAAGGAACAGTAAATTACTTTTTTCTTAGTCAACAAAGTACTTAGTAAAAGCACATGAAGATGAGTGCTCCTCTTATACCTTTTATTGTTGGTTACTTGTATGACATTTCTTTAAAGGAATTATAAAATCAGATTTCCATTAAATATTTCATCCAAGAATATAGCTCCTGAGAATATTATGTGCCATTTTGTTATCTAAAAGGAATAAACATCTGTTTTATTGTTTGGTCTTTCTTCAAAATGCTTCTGTTTTATTGTCTGATCTTATTTAAAATGTTTCCGTGCTAACAGTGAGAGTATAAGCTGTTTACTAGGGATGGCAAATTAACATTTTAAGGACTTAATGAGAAGTCATCACGTCAAAACTAGCTAGGGCAAGTACTCAAAATTTGTTACCTGTATCTGTGTCGGCAATCGGCGTAATTTGCATAGGATATTCAAAATAATTTTTAATTGGCAAAACGAGTGCTGCTCAAGAGATGGACTTGCCTGGCAAAACTCAAGAGATAGGAAAGCCAGAAGAGAAAATTTTCAAGGAGGGAGCAGTCAACAGTGACCAAAGCCATTAATTATAATGAAGCGTGAGGAGATCTAAGTGAATTTGACAATTACGAGGTCATTGCTGGCCTCTGAGTGAGCATTTTCAGTAATAATGTAGGACAGAAGGCCTGACAGCAGCGGTCTGACAGTGACTAGGAGGTGAGAACGTGAACTGTAAGTCTGGACTACTTTGTAGGAAAGTCTGAATGTGGAGGGAAGAAGTATGAGGCATGAGGAAGCTAGCTGTGTATACCAGGTGGGGAGTCGGGGTAATTGTTGCTTTGTTTTTTATTTTAATGATGTGATTTTATTCATAAGCTGAGGAAAAAGATCCAGTGGGAGGGGAAACTGGACAGGGAGAAGGGAAAAAAAAAGGGAGTTATTAATGGGGGTGGGAGGGGAGGGTGAGAAAGAGAGAGAGAGAAAGAAAATAATTAACGCAGCAAAGTGCCTAATATGTGGGAGGGAATGAAGCCTTCTTTTTCTGTCAGGAAGAAGATAATCTGTCCTGGAAGAAGACAGTCTGGATGGGAGAGAGACTCCAGGAACTTGTAGGGGCTCCTGCCTACTGGCTTTCATTTTCTTTGTGACAGAGGCTTAGTGCTGAGGGTGTGGGGCAGAGGCAGCCAAGGGTGCTGGGAATCACATCACCTCTCTGGGCTTCATTTCCTTATCCCCACAGTGATGGAGGGGGGGGGAGCTCTAACACTGCAGTTTTAAGGGAACAAGAGAAGATGCGGACCCGGGAAGCGCCAGAGCCCTGCTCACAGGCGACAGTTTGGAATTGCACTAGGACCAGGGGATGTGGCCGTTCTTCTCTGTAATGTGAGGGCAGCGTAGAACAGATATAGAGAGAGGAGGGATCAATGTACAATGGATACTGGAGCCCCTGAGTGGCTCAGTCCTCTTAAGCATCTGACTTCGGCTCAGGTCAAGATCTCTTGGTCAGAGATTGAGCCCCGCATCAGGCCCTGTGCTGAACATAGAGCCTGCTTGGAGTTCTTTATCTCTCCCTCTGTCCCTGTCCCACTAGCACATGTGTGCTCTCTCTCTCTCTCGTTCTCTCATTCTCTCTCTTAATAAATAAACATTTAAAAACAAAATGTCAGAGTACTGTCAGTTGTTCTTCCCCCTAGGCTCCTAAGTTTTTCCACTAATAATCCAGAATAAAACCATTGCACAGGATCTACATACAATCTTTACAACCCATTTTATCTCACTGGGCATTTAGGACTCCATGAAGGTGTGGATTTTTTTTTTTAAATTTCTTACTCTGCTCCCTTATAATCACATCTGGTTCCTAAACCCCTAATCTTCCATTCCGTACCATCCAGATGGCAGATCCTGGATTCTTCCTTCTCAGCTTAAGGGCATCCCGCACACAGCAGGCTGCTGGGCAACAGCGAGAAGCTGGAGGCCCCCACGCGTCCGACACAGGCATGTAGGGAGATGGGATTGTGCCTTCCCAAGCAAGACAGGCATATGTGCAGTGGGCTTGCTTTAAGGGGTGTGGCTGATGCTTCAAACTCCATCCACGATTAATCTGAGGCAGAGCGATCAGGATGTTTTCAACAGCTGCTGATACTCACCATTTGTAAATGAATGTAAAAAATAGGATGCACTTGATTGCACCTTGAGATACCCCAGAGTCAGGGGCATCTTCCATAGAGCTGTAGTGTTAGACCTCAGAGTGCCTATGGGATCCCCTAAGAGGTGATTTGAGTTGTTGGTGTGAACAGAGCTAGATATTGGCAGAGTTAGGACTGCCTTCATTTAATTTCTAACATCCAGTTTCAAGTGGAAACATGGAACATTAGAACTCCCTCTAGGGCAATATGAGTTCTTTGCTTGCTGGTGTCAACTTTCTGAGACATAGCCAATGGAAATTTTCAGGGAATATAAGTGCATGAACCATCTATACTTTATTGTGAATTAATCAGATTTTATCTATTGTGCAGGGAATAGGAAATTTAAATTCTCATAACATGTGAGGAAAAACATATGAAAGATAATGTAAAGACATGGGGGTGTGTACAACAAATATTCGTATGACACATATACACTGGTTTCCTGTGGTTTTCCAGATACTAAACCAGATCTTGGGATCCTAGGGTACGTAAGCCATGATCCCCATTGACAAGTGGGGAATACAGCTAATTAAGAAATAAGTTGAATGCAGACTCAGAGATGTGCTTAGGGTCCACTGAAGCATGGGAAAGAAAGTGTCTTCGGGAAGAATGTGAATAAAACATGTGAGGGCTGTTAGTTACTTGAAGGGTGGTGACCATGTCTCATTTGGTGACTGATTGCATGTGGGAAGTCAGGAAAATGTGAAGGAGTATGCCCAACTTTTTAGCTTGTGTGAGTAGTGGTCATTCATGCCCGTTCTCCCCTATCTCTGCCAATGGAAATCCCAACCATCCTCTGAGTCCATTTGTTCATACAGTTATTCATTCAACATTCACTCATTATCTATTATGTAGAGTGTCTATTATGCTGGGAAATGGGCTATGTCTTGGGGATATCATGACTGAAAAATTCTGGTTATGTTAAATGTTTCCAAAGGAGAATTATACTGTGCAATGGAAGCATCTAACAATGTACCACAGGTGTCCCCATCTAGCCTGGGGAGTGGGAAAGGGAAATGGCCAAATTTGGGAAGAGATAGTCATGCTGAGATTTGCCAATGTGTGTAGGTTAGTAAGTCAATAGAAGGAGGAGGCCTCTTTGAAAGAATCTGGTGGATTTAGGGCAACAGAGGTGGCTAGCGATGAGGAGACTAGAAAATGTGGCTGTAGCTAGTCCCCAGTTAGGCTGAATTACAAAAGTCTTGGTCTAGTGTAATAGGCAACAGTCTAGGCTCTACTTCATGATGTGTTTAGTACTGACTTTGGAGCTGATTGTAGTAAAAAGGTTTCTCTATCTTGCCCCTGTGGAGAGTTTTTACTTGATTCACTGGTTTGGATATTTGGGTGTTTATGATTTTCTTCTTGAAAGATACTGCTTTTATTTCCAACTTTATTGAGGTATAGCTGACTAATTGTGATACATTTAAAGTTTCAACATGGTGATTATACACACACACACACACACACACACACACACACACACACGCACATTGTGAAAGGATTACCATCACTGAGTCATTACAGAGGGAGACAGTCTTGATAACCTACCCAAGGACTGGAATTCTGTCTCTGAACCACAGCATTGTACTTAGGACCTTATTCCATGTACCTGACCTTCCCATGTGTAGTGCTAGTTGAGGTCACCACCGTAGTGGGCCCAACTTTCTGATCGTGAGTCTATTCCCTTGGCCAGATTTTGTAGTTGAATTCACTCTGTGAGTCCATCTACCTTCCAAATCCCTGTTCCCTCTGTGGTATCTTGTCCAGGAATGACTAACTCAAGCTCTTACATTGAGGGGGTATAGTGGAGGTTTAATCCATCTCCTTGGATCTTGACCTTCAAAATTACTAAAAATACATCCAATTTTGTTAAAGAGAGGCAGAACCATCATTTGCCAAACATAAATATTTGTAAATGCATCAGGAATCTCACTAATTCTAAATTCTAAACATAAGGCAGCATCACTTCATCAAAATTGAGAATCTTGGGTTTTAAAATCGATCTTAAAAAATGAGTTGGGGGGGCGCCAGGGTGGCTCAGTTGGTTAAGCATCCAGCTTCGGCTCAGGTCATGATCTCGCGGTTTGTGGATTCGAGCCCCGCATCGGGCTCTGTGCTGACAGCTAGCTCAGCGCCTGGAGCCTGTTTCAAATTCTGTATCTCCCTCTTTCTCTGATCCACTGCTGCTCATGCTGTCTCTCAAATGTAAAGAAAAACCATTTAAAAATTTAAAAAATGAGTTGGTAGGCCAAGAGAATTTAACAATGTAAATTCATCTATCATTTCTTTATTGGATGCTATGTGCAAAGCATTCTTTAGGCTCTAGGATTAAATCAGAGAATAAAATAAAAATCCTGACCTCACAGATCTTCTATTCTTGTAGGAAGATCAGTTAGTTATTTGGTAGCTATTTAACAAAGTCTGCTCATCAAATTAGGGGAGCTGCTTCAGACTCAGATCTAAACTGTGGTGAGGTTAGTTAGATACAACTCACCAGATTCTCGATGGCTTATTGGACAAATGCTCTGACTCCTTTGAAATGCTGGTCATGACTACGGGATCATTCCTGAGTCTCCATCTTGGACTTACCAAATTCTCCTGCCCCTCCACCTCAGATGTGTATATATTGCAAGACTCACAAGACAATGGACAGTTTTGTATTCTGAGGATCATCCAGGCCTCTGATGTTTTCTCTTCTTCCTCGGGTGCCTGAACTTTGGGTCACTCTCTTTCTCTAAGGCTTCTGCAAACATTACAAAGCCGGGAAGGGAAACTGAGAGATTAACATTCAAACTACTCAACTGTACACCCATTAGCTTCTTTAGTAAATTCATAGAAGGAGACAGGGGTTGTGAAAATAAATAAAGGAAACCTCTTTTAAAATGGAGCTGGGAGAGGGGCACTTGTGGGGAAGAGCACTGGGTGTTATATGGAAACCAACTTGGTAATAAACTATTAATAAAAAATAAATAAATAAAAAAATGGAGCTGGGAAGTTCTGAAGGGGAAGCTCTCATGCACATACTGGGGTGTCTAACCAGTGGGAAGAAGGAAGATAAGAATGATCTTGATAGGGAGGACATTTTTTTTCTTTTATAGTTTATTGTCAAGTTGGTTTCCATATAACACCCAGTACTCATCCTCACAAGTGCCCTCCTCCATGCCCATCACCCCCCTTCCCCTCTCCCACTCCACATCAGCCCTCAGTTTGTTCTCAGGATTCAAGAGTCTCTCATGGTTCACCTCCCTCCCTCTCCCCAACTATTTTCCCCTCTTCTCCTCCCCCATGGTCCTCTGTTAAGTTTCTCCTGTTCCACTTATGAGTGAAAACATATGGTATCTGTTCTTCTCTGCCTGACTTATTTTGCTTAGCATGACACCCTCAAGGTCCATCCATGTTGCTATGAATGGCCAGATTTCATTCTTTCTCATCGCCATGTAGTACTCCATTGTATATATAAACCACATCTTCTTGATCCATTCATCAGGTGATGGACATTTAGGCTCTTTCCATGATTTGGCTATTGTTGAAAGTGACGCTATGAACATTGGGGTATATGTACCCCTATACATCAGTACTTTTGTATCCCTTGGGTAAATCCCTAGCAGTGGTATTGCTGGGTCTTAGGAGAGTTCTACTGTTCCTTTTTTGAGGAACCTCCACACTTTTCTTAAGTGACTGCACCAGTTTACATTTCCACCAACAGTGTAGGAGGGTGCCCGTCTCTCCACACCCTCGCCAGCATCTATAGTCTCTTGATTTGTTCATTTTAGCCACTCTGACTGGTGTGAGGTGGTATCTCAGTGTGGTTTTGATTTGTATTTCCCTGATGATGAGTGACGCTGAGCATCATTTCATGTGTCTGTTGGCCATCTGGATGTAGGGAGGACAGGTTCACATAGGAATTTCATCTTCCACTTTTAAGAAAAAGAAGGAAGGTCCTCCCTGCCCCAGCAACAACGTACTAACCACCACTTATAGCCAATGAGAAATGCTTTTTCTTTGTTCTTTTCCAATGAGCTTTTGTTTAAAATAATCCTCCCTAATCTCCTCTTTTAACGTAGTAACAGCTGACTTTCCCTTTGTCTCTTGTGGTTCCCCATTGCTTGCTTGTCCCAAACTACAATTCCGCTCTTACCAAAGAAACAAATTTTGCTGATAATAGACTATTTTAAAGATAGATAGGGTTATTTATTTCCACTTCACATCAGTGCTATGCTAATATCACTCTCTTCTTAACAGGAATTTATGGGCAGACAGGCAAATATATGAACACTACCCTGCAGGAAGCCTCAAGGACAGTAGAGGAATGGAATATTTTCCAAGAGTCGTGCTTCCTTCCCCAAAAGTATAGTAGCAAGGGTCGAATGGTTGCATAAAGGGTTATTTTGAGATTTTCAATGTAAATTATTAAAGCCACATCTGGGGGGATTCATGGTTTTTCAAAAACTAACTCTTAGTGTTTTCAATATACTTTCTTCCACTATTCAATATCTACAACCCAGACCGGCCTTTGTGAGACTACACAGATGTCCAGCTGCAATTCACAACCTAATAGCAGAGGCAGTCATGCTACGAACAGATCCTCTGAAGAAGTCTGGTGATATTTATACAAGTTAATACTATTTTTCAGCATCTCTTGCCTTGCCTCCACACTTCCTGGAATTACAAACATTCCTTTTCACAAGTGTGACAGGACAGTAACAAGCCTACAAGTTCATTTTCAGCAGTAGATGACTCACAAACAAGATGTCGACAGGTTTTTATGATTACAGATTCCAAATATCCCGGTCTCACAAAAGGGTTCATAGAGATTGACAGATAATACAAAAAAGAAATAAAAATGAAACAAGAGATATAAATGGGCTTTTTCACTGGAATGAATGATGGGCAGTTCTGACCCCATTAAACAACATTCTTCCTTTTAAGAGATTTTTATTTCATTGTCTTTGACCCACAGTCAGAGTCCTTATAAGAGATACAGTTAGCAGAAGAGACTGAGAGGTAACTAAGAAGATGGGTGGCTGGAAATAAATGTTTCCACAAGCATTTATTACCCTTCAGGAATGTCCATCAGCTGAAATGTTAGTCTCATAGAACCACTTAGGCAGTGCAGAGGAGAGAAGCGGTTAGCTGTTATTAATTTTTAAGGCTAGCTGACAGCTTTCAGTCCAAGAACAAAGCTTAACTTTGCACTCTGAATAATGCAGAAATTTTCATTAGTTAGAATAGGAACTGAAATGATAAATGATACATTGTCTGCCAAAATACTGCGACATTGCATTATATATGTGCAGTCACCTCTCAGAATGAGCTTTCCAGAAGTATACTTAGACAGATTGGAAAGCTACCAGTATTGTGTTTTTACTCTACATTTAGATTTTGGAAAAACAAATCAAAAGACACATCTTTCTGACTGTGGGTTGGTAATGTCATATCCAAAGGGCAGTTCATTACTGCACCTAAATGCTAAGTGTTGGCACAAATTGTACTAGTCTATGAGATCATTGCAATTGGTTTCCAGACATTTCTTTTTGCTCGCATCTGCTTTCTGAAGACTCTGGGACAATTTAATTACAATTGCACTTTTGATTTCTCCTTCTTTCAATAAAAAATGTAAAATTACACTCACTTGAGAACTATCAGCCTAAAAGGTTTGTGATTGCTTTTTCCTGTCATCTTCCTCCAGTAGATCATCATGTCAAGTCAGCCTAGGGCATATTTATTTTGTTTTAAGTGCCCAAGACTTTTTCTGGCTCTAAGGTTTGTTTGACTTGATGGTAACACTACATACTGCATGTAACTACTATATCTGGATGTCTCTCGAAAACTTCATGTATGGAACTAATATCAAACACTAGAATTAAACCATTAATAGAACAGGCTTCTAGCAGCTGCTTGAATGCCCGTTTGATGGGCATTAAAACAGCTGAGTCAGAGATTTCTATAGAGAAACTTAAGCTAATAAAAGACACCAACGTCAGTGAGACTACAGTATCTGCCAGCTGCAATACAATCCATATCCACCGACATTATTGCTTTAAAAGAGGCTGATAGAAGGTCAAAATCGTTTACCCAATTTAGACGAACCTTTTCTTTTACGTGTCATTTTGTATTTCCAAGTTTTGCTTCAAATCACAAGTGTCAAGGAAAAGTCCTTTATGTATTTATTCTAATAGATGAAAGACTATTGATTAATCTACCTTTTCTCACACAATAAGGTAGCGTTAGCATCATTCGAGAGCCTCCAACCAGTTTGGTGAGGAGGACAAGAAACAGGCTTTGATACCTACTTAAACATACTTTCTACAGGATTCAGCTGGGATTTATCAGTCAGTGTATCATTTTTTTTTTGGAAAATTTTTGGAGCATTTATTGTAACAATTTCCCTTAGGTCTCCATTGCAGTTAAAACTGTTCAGGCTCGGCCGGTTGTTTTTGGAGGTGAAGTCTGTCTTTGGAGGTGAAGCTGTGAGTTGGAAGCCCGCTGCTGGTTTTCTGTGCATTAACCTTGTCAGACTGTGGGGCTGCCAATGGAACTCCTGAAAATACACTTTCTGAAGTTAGCCTCATAGGGAGAAGGGGTGTCATTACAATAGCACTTTTGAAACGTGGGAAACTTTCTGGTTTATCTAGTGTTTAAAAAAATTCTCTAAGCCAGCATAAAAGATATGATACAGTATGTTCACACATTTTCACCACCTGAGAGTTTAATCTCAGGGTCTAATATTTTTTTCCAGTTGGTTAAATAAATCATCGTTGTCAACCAGATACCAGGTCATCTACTGTAACCGAATCTATTTGGCAGGACCCCTTCGGAGTTGTGTTCTAGAAAGAAGTTATCATGGTTAGCTGGACTCTCACCCTCATTTTTTTTAAAGGGTCAACTTTATAACCCAGACTGTGATGGTTACCTGTGATGATGCAGCTGAATCTTTGAGATGGGTGGGTGTGATTTGTTTATCTAATAATGATTTATTTTAAAAAATAAACTAAAATTTTCTTTGGTATTGCATGAGCTCATGACAGCTGTGCCAGGAATTGCCTTACGTTGGCAAGCACTTGATAAAGGCCAGTTGTTGGCATATATGGCTAAATACTCACCCACCTAACTTCAGGTCATATGTATCTTTTATTTCTTTGGCGGTTTTCGGCTGAAACATGACTCCTTAGCTTTTGAGCATCCCATTAATTATTTTTCAGCATTTATTCTTTCAACTTGGGGTGTTTTTTTCCATATCTCACCTTGAAAGTTGTCATTTTTAGCTTTTGTGGAGCATTTTATAAAATTATATTCATATACTTCTTGCTAGAATATATTGTATTGATGTTATTGCTATCAGTCAGATTTCAAAATTCTGTAGCTAGCATACTTACAATTGACAATGGATAAAATGATCCCTGGTATTCTATTCAACATTGTCTTTAGATCTCTGAAGTAAAGTTGCTAAGACATGATCTGACAGCCATCTGTAGGCTTCCAGTCTCTGGGCATCCTCACACACAGCTTGGCTTGAGGGATTCAGTACCGATGCCTGTGTGTAGTTCAGTTTGCAAGCACTAGATTATACTTTTGCCATGCTGCATTGTACCATTTTAAATTCCAAAGACAAAAGCTGTCCCAGCCCTGTAATGATTAGCTTTGGAAGCTATATCTCATCCAGAATAAACCCACAGGCAGCTATCATAGTACTTACAGGTGTCCTCTTCTTCCATGAAAATACTGATCACATAACAGGCATACACAAAACCAACCAACTGCAAAAGAGAAGAAAGAATACTTTAAGAATTTATTGATTTATTAAAATTTTCTTTGGTATTACGTGCCAAATGTCCAGAATTGAAGAACCTATATCATCCAATAAATAAAGATAAAGAATGTGTAGTTAAGAATGTCAATGAATCTGTAATATGAAGAAATCTTGCTTTTATTTTTAAATTTTTTTAAATTTATAATAGTTTATTGTCAAATTTGTTTCCATATAACACCCAGTGCCTCTCCCCACAAGTGCCCCCCTCCATGACCATCATACCCTTCCCTCTCTCCCCCTCCCCCTTCAGTCCTCAGTTTGTTTTCAGTAGTCAATAGTCTCTCATGATTTGTGTCCCTCGCTCTCCCCAACTCTCTTTCCCCCTTCCCCTCCCTATGGTCC
>NC_043714.1:12926527-12942339 GCF_006229205.1 Suricata suricatta | reverse complement strand
TCTGTATCCCTTGGGTAAATCCTTAGCAGTGCTATTGCTGGGTCATAGGGGAGTTCTATCGATGGTTTTTTGAGGAACCTCCACACTGTTTTCCAGAGGGGCTGTACCAGTTTACATTCCCACCAACAGTGTAGGAGGGTGCCCAAGAAATCTTGCTTTTAAATAATAGCTGTGATTTAAAAAAAAATTAAATGTTTATTCATTTTTGAACCAGAGAGAGACAGGATCCAAAGCAGGCTCCAGGCTCTGAGCTGTCAGCACAGAGTCTAATGCAGGGCATGAACCCACGAACCAAAAGATCATGACCTGGGCTGAAGTTGGATGCTTAGCGGACTGAACCACCCAGGCACCCCATAGTTGTGATTTTAAAGACCTTTCCCACCTCTACACAGCTGCAATTGCTTTCTAAAACAAAACACAAAAATGGGAAAAAGTTTTTAGACATTTCACTTGGATTTTGATTTGGAATTTACAGTCTTTATATTTTAAAATTGCCACAGATTATTCATAACATATATTTTTATGTTTTGACTATTTAAAGAGCAATTTGTAACAGCATTCATTATTACTATGACTATTTTAATAGTTAAGAGCCATAAAAGGAATCAAAATATGTTAATTGTAAATTAAATACCAATCATGTACTTAGTTGCTTGAAATGCTCTGAGACTATAATTCTATTTAAATACTAAATTGTTTTGTTAATTATAGCATCAGAAAATACATTAACTTTTAGTTAATTAATCATATAATGACACAGAAGTAGTTTATCCTTGGATACTAGTGGTTAAATAAATGCAGGTGCTAGAGTGTAGGCTTTCTAGTTTTTCATATTGTTTTCTGTACTTCCTATGCTGAGAAGGCAATTTTTATTTTAGGGAGCCAGAGACACCACAATTCCTGAAGGACACAATTGTCAATGCAGCTAGTCTAGTCTAAAATTACTGTAAGTACTTTGCTGAAAAATAGATACCTCAATAGTGGTTATATAGTCTATCTTCTTACTTTTCTCTCTTTTGTTAAAGTCTATCCCCTCCTCCCTTTATAAAATAACATTTGGAAGGAAACTTCTCTGCTGTCCCAGTGTCAAAAGCTAAAATTCCCAATGCAGAGAACAATCCTTCTGGTGTTTGTGACTACCCTGTAGATTAGGAACCTGAACTTGGAATTCACCTCCAGACTGGGCAGGATCAGATTCTAGCTTTTCCTCACTTACTGAGAGGGATTTCCTTTCACTCTTTTAGGAAAATGCAGAGGAAGTGGTGAGGTCACAAGGCTCAGAATGCAGAGGTTCAAACCAAGGAAGAGATGACCAAAGAGCATCTGTTGCTGTTTGATGGTTTTTTCATCAACAAGACTGGAATGTTGCTTCTGCACGTTGCTCATCACTTCATAGAATTGTGGTTGAGTTTGCTCATCTCCTGGTGGAAAATGTTCCTCAGCTTGGAAATGTTTTGGAAGATGGTCATATAACAGCCAGTAAGACTATTATAAAGATTAGGCAGCTCCTTTAGTAGTTCCTGGTTCAGCTACTTAGACACAATCTGGGCTTTGATGAACTCTTCCTCAGCCTTGGCCATACTAACCTCATCTGTCTTTTTCGTATTCTGCACACCTCCAAGTGGCGCTGGGCACTGTCACAGTCCCTGAATTTCCAACCCACTTGGAGAGTCTTTCCATCATCTCACTGACCGGGGCTCCATAGCAGTCCATAGTCCTCAAAGTCTGTTCAGCTCTTTTCTCTTCGTAGTCTTCCCAAAGGAGAACATTCTTTCCGACAATGATCATTGGTTTCTCATGACTATCCCAATCACTGTTGTAGACTTCCTGTAGGGTTTCTGACATTCCCTTTGAGTTTTCATGCATCACTTTGACTGTACTAAAGGTATTCTTTAGGTCCTTTTATAGCCTGAGGCCATCTGCTAGATTACTAGTTTAGTATAAAAAGATTTAACTCAGGGATAGCCAGATGATGATGCAGAGATGCATGGGGCAAGGTGGGATTACTAGTTTAGTATAAAAAGATTTAACTCAGGGATAGCCAGATGATGATGCAGAGATGCATGGGGCAAGGTGGGAGGAAAGTACAGAGCATCCATCTTCCTCAAGGGCACCACTGTCCCCAAATCCCCAATTGTTCATCACCCTGGAAGGTCCCATAGACGTTCTTTTTTTAAGACAAAAGAGAGAAGCTCATTTGAATAATTTTTTCCAGAAATACTTTTTTTTTTACTTGTTTGATTATCTTATAGTTATTCCTTGTAGTTTTAGGGCTGTGGAAAATGCTAAAAATATTGGGTTAACTATGTTTTCTGAAAAGATTTATTGTCTATGTACTGAAGAGAACTGGCCAATATATTTATTTCTTTTCCAAATGAGTCTTTTGACTGATGGAAAGAAAGATCAGGGTCTTAATTCCAGTTACACCTCACTATCTTTCTTCATTCAGTGACGTTTTTGTTACTGATGAATTGGGAGAATACTATTTTAAAAGAAAAGATAAATGCATAGCAACAGAAAATTTGTCAAATTCAATTATTCACTAATGGGACGTAATAGTATCTTGATAGATGGCAAGAAAGGAATTTTGGCTAGGTAATTGAAATATACAGTACCATTAGCTGGAAACAGTAAGATAAAGATGTGCCATCCTAGAAATATTAGCTCCTTCTCCAGGCCCTCAAGCAGAAGTTGCCAGCCTTAATCTCAGTATTACAACAGATGAATTAATTAGCATATATCCTTTTACTTTTGCTTCATTGATGGGCACACTAATAAAATATTTATTCCAAAAATTACTTTTGCTATCGTGATTAACCAAACTGCTGCTTAATTAATAATATTATTCTCATGAGAACCTGTCTAGACATCATGTTAATCACCAATTTGTTGATGGCTTAGTGTTGTGTAGTTCTTGGTTTCCCAGAATATGAGCTGAAATAGTCCCTGTGGCTTTCTGCTTATCTCCAAGAAATGGAATCACATGCCTCTTGCCAACAGCAGAGATACACAAAATAATTAATACCAGGATTGTCCTGATTATGTCCGCTTTAAGTGAAGTTCTGAAGGAGTTGGTCATTTTAAAGACACTTTTCTTTTCCATTAAAATTATCCATCTCTATGGTTGTAACATTAAAATGATTTTCTCCTATGTATTGTAAATTCTGACTGCATAAACTCCATTTTTTGGGTATAGTAAGTGAATGTAGATGGCTTATGACAAGATTCCAACACCACTTCTTGTGGAAGGGATTGGTTAGTTTTTGCAAGTAGGATTTGGATATGCAATGGATTTGTTTTGCCCTGCAGGCCTTGTGTAAGGATTGTAGAACATAGGATGACAGCTATGGGCTGTGTGTCCTGTTGCTTGTGAATCGTAGAGTCAGTCACAGAAATGAGGCGTTTCTAAAAGCAAGAGTGTCTGAAGGGATCACTTTTATGTGCAACAAATGAGTGAGAAAAGCTCATCTGAGAAACTCAGAAGAGCTTGTGCAGGCCTTGCCTTACTTAGGGTGAAAGAATCAGTGGGTTTGAAGGAAGCCAAAAGGATCCTAGAATGAAAATAACTCCTCAACTACTTTCCTAGATTTCCCAGCATTCACACCAATGTTTAAGCGTTAATGTTTAAGCGATTCCTTAAGGAATGACAGAAGCTTCTCTATTTATCACCAGGCTCTAAAATGTCCCTTGTTAGTCGATTTTTCTTCAGTTCCATAATGAGTCTAGAAAGGTCTTGTCCAAAGCCACCTGCAGGAGTCGGGCAGAGGCTGACACACTTCACTCTGTGTAGAGCTTTATCCTTATGAAAGTCATTAAATTGAAAACTTGCAAATTCTATGTGTAATTTGAAAACTTCTATACACTTTAAGTTTTTATTTGGGTTTTTAATTTGGGTTAAGGTGTTAAGTACTTATAAAGGAAACATAGCTACCTAATGTAAAGAACTGCAGGGTTAGGGATTTTACTCTATAAGCTAATGAGTTAGTCTGTTACTGTTTCATGGGTCAGAGACAAAGGACGTTATTACTCATAGCTCCGCAGCCGGATGAGCTTCATATCTCTGCCATATTCCCCTTTGGCCATGAAGGACCCTGCACATACAGTGGGTTGTGTCACAGGAGAGAAACCCTGAGCTACTTTTACAGTAATTGGAAGCAAGCCTACTGTGTGTTGGGGTAGGATGGGGGAGAAGTTACCTCATTCCTTAAGGTTGTTTGCTGAAAACAGAATCCTGAGAAATTGTTGAGGGAAAGACTGATTATAAATTTGGAGGTTATCAGTATATCTATAGATGGCATTTAAAGCTATAGGTGGGGGTGCCTGGTTGGCTCAGTCAGTTAATCATCTGACTTTGGTTTAGGCCATAATCTCATGGTTCATTGGTTTGAGTCCCGTGTCGTCGGGCTCTGTGCTGACAGCTCAGAGGCTGGAGCTTGCCTCAGATTCTGTGTTTTCCCCTCTCTCTGCCCTTCCCCCACTCACACTGTGTCTCTCTCTGTCTCTCAAAAATAAATAAAGAAATTAAAGCCATATGATTGGATTAGAATGCTAAAGAAATGAGTGAAGTTAGAGATGGGTGTCAAAGGATGAAGTTCTGGAACATTATGACATCTAGGGTTTAGAGAGAAGTCAAGAAGTCAAAAAGAGACTGAAAAGGCCTGATTAGAGAGCTACAGTGATGTAAGAAGTCAAGGGCAATCAGCTGTGTCAAAGGTGTTTGGCAGGTCAATGACAATGAACCTTGACAACTGCACTGGCAGTGTGGAGCACATGGATGACCTTGATGGAGTTGTTTTGGTGGAGGATGAGGCAAAAATATGACCAGAGTGGGTTTAAGAGAAAATAAGATGTTAGTTATTCTTTCAAAGAGTTTTAGAAAAGGAGAGTAGAGAACGGAACAAGAGCTGGACAGAGATGTGATGTCACTAAGATTTTTTTTTTGTTTTGTTTTTGTTTTTCTTAAAGGTGGAAATTAATACAGCATGTTTGTATTAACACATAACTTAGGGTTGGTTACCAATTTGAGAATCTTCTGACTCTCTCCTAGAAGGAGTGAGGTTGAACTTTGTACCATGGGTCACCCTTAGTTTTGGACTGGACAGCAGACATATCCTTCCTTTCTACGGAGTGATCAAAAAACAAAGTGGGAACAAGCTTTTCCTTAAATCATGATTCACAATTTGGGGAAATAAAGAACATAGATTATTCACCTGGCCAAACACACATCATATTTATCCGCTTCCAAGTCCTCTATAATCCTGCCTCAACTTGGCTTTCAAGGCTTATCCCCCACTCTTCTCTGCCATGACCTGTGCTCCAACTCCCTGAACATACCTGATTCTTCACTTGCCCATGACCCCCTAAACTGTTCTCACATCTCTGCTTGTGAAGACCCTCTCATCCTTTGAGCCCTGTTGTAAATGTCACTTTCTTTGATCTCTCCAGTGGATACACCTCTGGTCTGAACTCTCAGTACTTTGTTCTTACATCTCTAATGGCAGTACCCAGTACTGGTTTGTGTTAAAGCTATGTGCTCATTTGTTATCTTCCCAGTAGGTCCTTGAAGGCAGGGTCCCTCTGAGCCAGCTGAGGCAAAGTCTACATCCTCAGAGTCCTGCCCTCGTTCCTTTAGGAAGATCTACTCCTTCCACTATGTAGGCACAGCCTCATGTTCTTTGATTGAGGCATATTTTATCTATCTTACTTGCATGTCTGTCTCCACTGCTAGGCTCTCACAACGTGAGAACTTCTTCTCAACTTTACTTTGCATTCCTGAAACTTAGCATTTTGCTTGGTACGAAGAAGGTACTTACTAAACATTTTTGAGAAAGTAAATGATGAGAAGCACTGTATTTCAAAGCAAAGTGCGGAGGGAAATGAGTTTGGCTGGAATGAAGTAGATGAATTTCAGAATTCCAGCACATTAGCAACCCTGAAATTCTCACAGGGGTCACCCTGTCATTCAGTCAAAGTAAAAGCCAACTCTTCTTGTGTGCATCAACACCTGTTGTCTTGATTTGATAAGTCCCATAGATTTTTCGGTTTTGCTGTGATAACATCTCGGTCACATAAGAAACATGAGAACAAGCCAATGACTGTACTATCTTAGACAGATGGGTGGAACCTAACATTTAGGAAGAAAAAGGAGATTAGGCTATTTTCACTTATGAGTTAACTATTGGTTGGTTTTACATGAAACCAAACAGTTAAAGTATATTGAAAGTAGCTAATGTATTCCTGAATACATGCTGCTTCCTTCAGCAGGGAGAGGAGAAATAAGTATAATGGAGTAAGACTTTTTCAGCCACTTGACTGAAGAGACATAGTGGTTTTCATGAAGTATAGCAGTGCTCCAATTCTCACAGCAAGCCAGAATTCAGAATGCCCTGGTCTCGTCATGTCAGAGTGACAGACAACAGAATGACCAGACACATAACTTAGGGTTGGTTACCAATTTGAGAATCTTCTGACTCTCCTAGAAGGAGTGAGGTTGAACTTTGTACCATGGGTCACCCTTAGTTTTGGACTGGACAGCAGACATATCCTTCCTTTCTACGGAGTGATCAAAAAACCTTGAGACTGAAGAATAGGCAGCTGGTGGACAGTCTCATCTCACAGTGCTGTGTGGACACATTTCTTTCTCTATGACTCCCAGGAGGGTCTTTTTGTGCAACTATCACCCACGTCCATCTGTTTTCTCTTGCATGCCTAACAGAACAGAAATCTAAGATCTTAGCACCCTCAGGGGAAGAAGTTGTAGGAGGGACTGGCTTTTTTATGTATATGGATCACTCTGGGAAGAGTGTGAATCCTAGGGAGCCTTAACCTATTTGTTTTTAATCAAGCTGCTCATACTTTTCCTTCAGGAATCCAGAATTAGAGTTATATCTGTTTATGGAAGTGTCCTACGCCAAGCGAAGCCTGAAATTATTTGAAGACATTTGGTTCAATCTCCTAAGAGTCCCACTGGCACACTGGGCTCCAAATGAATCAATGAATATGGAAATAAGTTGTTTTCTCCAAGATGACCATAAAAATGCACAACAGCAACAGCATCACATTTATTCAGGCTTTGGGGATTTATTGCCCTTACGTGTATGGGAAGCACTAGTGTAGACAGTCAAAATGGAAAACTAATAGGTTGCTGGCTTCTACCAAGGAAGATAAGCCTTTTAATGACATGCTTTTGTGATGCAGACTCTGCACACACCAGCTCAGCAATATTATAGAGGACACAAATGTTACTCTGATTTGCAAAGAGCATTGTTGTCAGATAGTGCATTTCTGGTGGCAAGTTGTTGAGGAATAAGAGCATTGTTTAAACAAAGAAAGAAGAAAGAAAGAAAGAAAGAAAGAAACAAACAAATGTACCTGTTCAAATAGATAATTTCATCTAGGGTGTTTCTAAGTGTCCACTGCCAATTCAATGGCATCATATGAAGAGTTGGGTAGGATTTTAGTATCTGAGTATTAAGAGGTAATTTGAAGAAAACTTTCTATTGAGGAAAATTTCATGTAGTTTTACCTGTTTTACAATCCTAAACACAAACTAAAGCTGAATTTTTAAATACGTGAGGTTAATATGAATATAGTTTGGTGATAAATAGTTGTTTTTGTGATAGTGTCAGAATGTGGTGAAGGAGGTCTCAGGTGAGCATACCTGTCTTCCTGGCTATGTGGACTTAATAATAAGCCAGCGTTCATGGAACTCTGCCTCTTCCCCACTTGACCTTTTAGATGGAATCAGGATCGGGAAACTGGAGTAAAATCTGGTCTTGGACAGGAGCCCTCCTCTCCACCTATGTCCACTCAGATTGGCCTCAGACTTCTTGTATGACCTTCTGTCCCCTGTTCCCATCTTGAGCTGCTGACTTCAGTCTCTGTCAGCTCAAACGTCTTGTTCTCATGACTCATTCTGAATATTCTGTCTGGCTTTCTAGAATATACTGAGTCTTTTTGTGCCCCTCTCATGTTGGGGTGCCCTCAGGTTCTCTGGAGAGACATTTTTCCAAACGCACCCTCAGATCAAGCTTGCCACAGACCACATAACCCAACAGTGGGATGTCTATCTTCAAATAGACATGTGTTGAGAATTGAGACCCCTAGAGCACCCAGTGGAAGGCAGTGGGTGGCAGAGCAGCTGTGCTCTGAGCCCTATGTTTAATCATCTAGTCATAGCCCTATAGGCATTCTGGTCCATAAGTCCATCCACTGCTCATCTGCTACTCACTGAGGGGCTGGCTCAGCCACCAATGAAGCTATTTCCAAATGGCTAAATCCGGAGCCCCATCTACTGTGGGTCCTGCTCCAGTCATCCAGTAGCAGGTATATAACCTCAACAGACTGCTTAGCCCACTGTTGCGAACCGAGTTATATGTGGGTATCCTTAGTTTGTAGATCTCAGGACAGGCATTTTTCTGCTCAGATGTGACTGTGAAATTTGAGGAGAGAAATTTTGCAATATGGAAACCTGCTTCTCTGTCATTAGACGAGGTTTACAGAGGCTTCTTATTTTGTTTGAGGGATGGAGCAGACAGTTCCATGCAGTGAAATGTCCAAGATCCACTTGGCTGAATTAGCAGATGGAGGCAATTCTACCTCCTTGAACAGGAGTCAGAAGGAGACTGATGATGCTGTGGCCCAGATCTGAGACTGCCTCAGGGAATTATGTATGAGAAACTGGCCATGGTACCGAGGCATACCAGCTTTTGTAACTAGTGGACATTTGAGTAAGCCAGATGCATAGCTAGGACCTGCCCATACTTCATCATTCCTGCTGCAGCTCAGTGGCCCTCTACTCAGGGTCAAGGATGGGGAAGTATCTCACGTCATGGACCACTTGACCTCCACTGATTGACCTGTTAAATGAATGCTGAGTACTGTCTACTGTCACTTTGCCTGTGTGGTGTTCCTGCACCCTGTTTGGTTCTGAGCCTCTGTATTTCTTCTATCCTGACTGCCGGAACAACTTCACCTTGGTCCTGGGACCAATGATGTTCTAACAGCGAGGAATCAAGGAGCTCCATTTAACACTTGGGGAACAAATGAGGTTACTGTTGCTGGTAGTCTTGCTTTGAAGTATCCAGGTCTTAGGATGATTTTTAGTCTTGTTCCTGGGAGCCCTTGCCAACCTTACAGTTGATGGTTATGGTGTCAAGAGTTCAGCTTCTGGTTGGAGAGATCTCATTTCAAATTTTGGCTTTGGTACTACTACCTGAATGACTTTGGGCAAAGTATTTAACTCTGACCCTCAGTTTCCTCATCTGTAAAATGGAGATAATGATCATACTACTTTGATTATTATGAGGATTACTAAGATAGTGGATATCTATTGCTTTGTACAGGTCTTAGCTGGATTCTATTCTGGGCACTATATGTTCATTAATTCATCAAGTCCTTACATCACTATGAGTTAAGTTCTTTATTAACTCCATTGTGTTGATGAGAACATTGAGGCATCGAAATTAATTAACTTATTCCCGAACCCCTTAGGTAGGAAGTGACACTGTGGCTGTTTAGTTCATGATATTAACCCCTCTCCTTATTGCTGTTCTATATGTAGTTCTTCTATAGCTCAGAGCTGCATTTACTTAGCCAAACAGTTAAAAACTCTTTTATAGCATTATTCCCAAAAAGGCAGTATTATTTTTCATAGTAATCCTTATATAGAATTAAGTGCTATCCACCTTTCTACTTAACACATTATTCGCCACACACTGTGTTCTTTTAAAATGATGGTTTCAACCTTTAAAAGCATTTTTTAAAGGATAAGAAGTCAAAAATGTGGGTCAAGAGCATAAAATAGTTCCAGAATTCTTGTGTCTAATAGTCTGGAGTTTTTAGACTTCTCCTTTGTTTTGTTAGATACTTTTCAGTCCAGTGGGCCAACACCATTATTATTTCCTATAACATGTGGAGATCAATAGTCGAGATTCATGTATTTGAATCCAAGCAGAGCTTAGAAATCATGACCAAAAAGGAAGCAAGGTTAAATCACTCTGACTTATTGTTCAAAAGTCTATGTTGACCTCTAAGAGTTCTATCATCTTTATTATTTACAGTTACCCTGTAATGGTTTTAATGTTCTATTCCATTTTGAGGTGGGGCAAGAATGGTGGTAAGTTTTCTGCTCTAAAATTTGTGGTATTCGTATTTTGGAAAAGTGGGACAGTTGCCTGGGTCAAGCAAGAAAAACATAAAGAAACTCCATGGTAAAATCTTGGTTCCCTACCACTGATGAAAATTGGTTGTGTGATTTCTGGAAGATGGGGATAGCACTGGGTCATACGAGCCGCACCTAAGGTGTTACAGCCCAAACCCTTCGAATGGAGCCATGAACTACCAGTGCGGGTCAGCGCCAACTGGCTGTGGGTTCTCACAGGAGCAGTTCTGTACTGCCAGCGCCTCCTCTCAGCAAGCGTCATCGTTCCAACTTGGTCCTTTCAAGGTATGCATCTCAGGGGTAACTGCCAACCTCTACTGAGGTGAAGAATGTTCACACCTAACCAAATTCCAGAAAGGAGCTGACTCCAGAAAAAATTGGGGGGTTGGAATGTTACTCATAAAAGGCATTTAGGCTGCATTAGGAGGGTCAGACTGAAAGAAAGGAGTTTGAAAACTTTTTTTTTCAGGGCATCTGGGTGGCTCAGTCTCTGGCTCACTCAGTCTGACTCTTGACTTTGGTCCAGGCCAGGATCTCATGGTTTGTGAGATCAAGCCCTGTGTTGGGCTCTGGGCTGACAGTGTGCAGCCTGCTTGAGGTTCTGTCTTCCTCTCTCCCTGTCCCTCCCTCCTTGCTTTCTATCTCTCTTTCAAAAGAAATAAAAATCAACTTTAAAAACTATTTTTTCATCCAATTGTTTTGGTTTAAAATATGTTACTTCAGGAGCCAGTGAAATTTCTAGATGCTTTAAAGACTAATTTATACTTTAATTAAAAAAATCTCTGTATACCTACTACAGTCACTAAAATCCTAAATCAAAAATAAATTACACTATTCATGTAGTTGTGAGTGCAATTAAATGGCACTTCTGCTTCTATTTCAGGTGTTTAAGGATGAGAATAGTTGACAATGTGCCTGACTACTGAGTTCCTGTTTTAGTTCTGCTTTATCAGTTATCAGACTGAAACTATTCTGCTGTATGGACAATGTAAGAGGAAGGCATTAGGGTTGGTTCAGTGGTAATTAGAACTGGGTCTCCCTACTCTGCCCTAAAAAGGAGAAACAGTATGGGAAGTAGCTCTGGTGCCATGGAAACTCAGCTGGACAGAATGGTGTTCAATGAACTTTAAAAATTTGGCATCTTACAGTGGCATTCAAGGTCCCCCAAAGTTACCTCCTTCAGAATCATTACAGAAAGTGTATCTTCCCTACCAAGTTGGATAGTTTTCTACCTTTCTCCAGGTGAGAGGTGAACTGAGAGAATGGTTTCATTCATTATTGAGAATCATAGAAAATATCTGGATGGACATATATTATACTGCTATTTTTATAGTAATAATTTGATACTTCAAGACAGATTATATCTCCTTACATATCATAATGTATGTTTACATCCCATGAGAAGAAGAGATCTATGGGACCATTTGTAGCTACATTTTGAATATTTACTGGGGGCTAGACTTGGTGCTAAGTTCTTGGAAATTTAATTTTCACACTGTATTTGTGAAATGAGTATTATAATCCCTCTTTTGTGAATGAGGAACCCAAGGTCCGAATAACTTGCTTCAGGGTTCACAGCTAGTTATTGGTAGAATCAGGAATCAATCATAAATCTTTAGTCTACAAAGACCTATGCTTTTGACACAGTTCAAACCGGGCAAGAACACACTTCTGGGCAAGATCTGGGAAGATGAAGATGTTTATATCAGAGGCTCCTCACTGAATGAGGCGAGTCACTTCTTACTGCTCTCCCCACAGCCCTGGGCCCCCCTCCTTGTTCATTGACAGACTGCACTAAGCCCCAGCTCAGTATTACTTTTGTTTCTCATTTCTTGCTCCTGCTCTTGGATCACAAAGTGAAGTGCTCAAGCTATCATGCTCAGGTCCTACGAATAAATTACACTGAACTTCTTCAGCTTCAACTCTGGCTTTCCTCTCCACTCTGAAGTTGGAGTTGATGTTGGCTTTGGCCTTAGCTTCAGTTTCATTTACTTGACAAATTCTGTCTTTATCTCTAGCTCAGGATCTTCAGGGATTCTTCTAGATAGCATAAAATCGTGACAGCCACTAGACTCTTTTAAACCTGTCTTGGCAAATAGGGTTCTCCTTTCATACATGGTTTCCTATCTTTTCCAATGAAGAGAGTATATTAGTAGATTGTTCCATAAGCTTTTTCTACAATGAAACTCTTGGATTCTACGAGTTCCACATTTACCTCAACACATTCCCTAATCTTGTCTATTACTTTGTTGAGTGTAAGACAATTAAAGTAAACCAATGAATCTATCCTCAGACACAACTTACTGTATTTCCATTCGACATGTTTCTGTCATACTTTCTTAATGTGTCTGAGGATAGGAAGTCTTTCCTCTTTAAGAACCCCCCCCTCACTTTTTTTTCTTATCTTGATTTTCAAAGATCTTTCTTTTGCTCTTTTGAATTTGTCAGCAATATCTTCTTTTCACAGACTCTTTTTCTTGTGCCTTCAGAAATGTTTAGTTCTCTCTTATCTTACAAAAATGTCACTTGATTCTGTTATGTCTTTACAGCTTCTTCCTTTTACCCACAAATTTCTGAAATGAACGTTTTTATCAGCTGCCTCCTTTCCTTTGCTTTTCATTACTTCCTTAATTCACTGCAGTTTGGCTTCTGGCCCTATTTTTCTGCTGAGATTGCTCCTTTAAAGGTTAACAGCCTACATTTTGTCAAGTCTAACGGCCTTTTTACTTACCCAAATTCACATGGCATTGGCACTGCATTCCTACTTGACTGTGAGTGTTCGGTTGTGCCAGGCTTCCCCATCTCCTTCCCCACTGGGGCCACTAAATCTACTGCTATTTTTCAGCCTGGCCACGGCATCTACAAACAATTCTTGCTGTGGCAATAGTGGACCAAAAGACTCTCGGTCAATGGTGGGACTCAGCAACAAGTCACTTTTTGACATTAGCAGCATGGTCCTGTGGGTGTTATGCTGACATCTCCTTGGGTAAAAGAGAACAAACAGGAACATTCCAGGTGTGGCACAAACTTAGGGTGGGAAAAATCGGCCTGAGATCTGGGGAGGAAAAGTGGCTTCCAAAACAAAGTTCAGGAGAGTACCAAAGTCATCTCTGATCCTGACTATTGTCACTAGCCAAGGCTGTCCTGACTCAAAAAAGCAAAGAAGGCCAGGAGTCAGGCTTTGGGGGTAGTGATACCACTTCAGAGGTATCTTGGCTGATCTTCAGATCTTGGCTGAAGGATTAAAATGAAGTAAGGCTCACTGAAGAAGAGTTAAGGTAACAGGAAGAAGAACAGCTCCATGAGAAAAGAGGATCTAGAAACTAAGGAGAAAAGTAGGTGGAGTTGAAAGCCACCTTCCTTCCAGTTTAGGAGAGAAGGAGTAGGGATTGGAGGAAGGAACCAGAACTGGTGACCGAAGGCACAATTAGGAATAGATTAGTAAGTGTACAGCTGATACTCACACTGGCCCTTATTTAAACAAAGTTCTTACAGATATCCATCTTAGGACATGGAATTGCTTCCAGTCTCTGGGTGCCAGCGGGGAGAGGGCTCCTGATAAAGTCCCACTAAGGTGGGACTTTAGAAGGGTTGAAAGTACACACTGCTTCTAAACTCAAGCACACATACATATTTCTGGGATCTTGTTAAACTGTAAATTCTGAACCTAATATATATAAAGTGGGGCCTCAGATTCTGCATTTCCAGCAAGCTCTAGGGATACTACAGTTGCAGGTTTGCAGACTGCTCTTTGAGCAGCAAGAAGTGAAGGAAGCAACTGTAATTAATTATGAGCAGTTGGGGTCAGGGAGGACCTGTCTTTCAGAGGAATGGCTCCAGGTTTGGTCCTTTCGTCCTACTAAAATCTAATAAATGTAGTGGATACAATCAAAAGTAATGTGGGTATTTCTAATATGCCACTATTTGTTTAAAAAATGTGGGGGAAGAGACTACATATGCCTATTGGGTTGTATGTTGTAGTAGATTGCTACTACATGTCTGTTCTTCCTTTTTTCTTTGCCAACAGAATCCCAATGTTTGGGAATGGGAAAGCAACCAGATTAAAATCTATCCCCTCAGACAGGGCTTTCAATTCGATGTGGTATGGGACTTTACATTTCTTTAGAAAGAGTTGGCTGTTGGGAGGCCAGCTCTTTTGTGTTTGTTTTTGTTTTTTGTTTTGCTCTTTTGTTCTTCCTTCTTGGCTGGAATCTTGATGTAATAGATTTCACTCTAGCCACCATATTGTGATCATGAAGTGCCTTTCAGGATGAAAATCGTGTCCCAAGAATACTGAGGACGAAATATAAAGATCCTGAGTCTCCAATGATAGTGGAGCCGTCATTACAGGCCTGCTGTGCCTGCCTCCGGATTCCTCTTGGATGAGAGAAAAATAAATCGCTACCTTCTAAATAATCCTTATTTGGGCTTTCTTCTATATGTAGCTAAATTCAGTTACTAACTGCTACTACATGTACATAGTAGTTCTCAGAAGGTTCTCTGAGCACTGATGTCACCTGTTGCCTCCTGGGAGGGAAACTGATAATACACTGGGTGAGGGTGGAGGGGATTTAAATTTTATGGCCTCCCTTTCTGTCCTGTTTGGAGTTTTCATTCCAAGAGCATAGCCATAACAAACATTCACAAATAACAATACATAAACAATAAATAACAACAAAGTACAAACAAAAAAGCAAACAAGTGAAACAAGCAATAGGAGAATCTTAGTTCTTGTGAATGTTCTAGAAAAACATACTTTGAATTTTCAATGCCTGTTTTCACATCCTTTGAGTGAAATTTTCTTTTCATTAAGGATGAAAGTGGACCCAGCTGCATTATATGAATATAATCAGATATTTGTACATGAATGGGAATTAGCAGAATTGACATTCAACTGGACTCCAGTTTTCTGTTTTGCTTTCTGCAGAATTTTACATCAGGATCACTATGCAAATAATTAAAGCTACAGCATTTCTGACACTGAATTAGATCTCTAAGTTTTTAAATTCAAATTTATGACCAATAACAAGTGAATCAATGGCTGAGGAAGAAATGTGTTTTGGAAGTTTGTGTCTTTGTCATATGTCTTCATATAATTCAGTTAATCTAGTTAATGAGATGTTAGATTTTCATTGGTAGTGTCATTTTATGGCAAATATCACAGAAGATGCAAATTTTTATGTATGATTAGAATGCATTAAATCAAGATCATTCAAGAATCTTCTGCTCACATAAACATCTCCATTTTCTTTTCAAGACTGTTTTAGTACAAAGTCAATCTTCTTTCTCTCTGAGCTAGGAAAATTTCTTCTTTTCACCCAAACGTTCCATACTTTCTCATCAATCCTACCCTTGACCATGGATCTTTCTATCATCTGGATGGCCCCCTCCCATTTTACCTTTCTCGGGAGCATATTTCTTTTTTTTTTTTTATTTTCAATGTTTATTTTATTTTATTTATTTTTTTCCATAATATTTTATTGTCAAATTGTTTTCCATACAACACCCAGTGCTCTTCCCCTTAAGTGCCCTCCACCATCACCACCACCTCTTTTCTCCCCTCCCCCTTCCCCCTCAACCCTCAGTTCATTCTCAGCATTCAATAGTCTCTCAAGTGTTGCATCCCTCTCTCTCCCCAACCCTTTCTCCC
>NC_043714.1:12868564-12926427 GCF_006229205.1 Suricata suricatta | reverse complement strand
TTTTGTGCCAATACCATACTGTCTGGATGATGACAGCTTTGTAGTAGAGGCTAAAGTCTGGGATTGTGATGCCTCTTGGGAGCATATTTCTTTGTGTGTACACACATGTGCATATACACACATTCAAAGAGCAATTCACACCATGTCATGCCACTAAATGTCACAGGCTTCTCCAATCCACACTGAATCACTAGAGTGAACATCTTTTGTCTATACCCAGCTCATAGATATACTCCAAGTGATTCACATAATGTTTCCATAAAATGTTAAGATGGCTGCCCAAAATAAAACATGATTTTGGAAGATCACATTGGAAGATGACACAAAAATTTTAAAATATCTAATTTCCCTTAAAAAGCTGGAGAAAAACTGGATGTGAGATCCTGCAAATCAATAGTCAGCTCAGGCTGGCTGGCCCAGTGGAAGAGTGTTTGACTCTTCATATCGGGGTCTTGGGTTCAAGTCCCACATTGGGTACAGAGATTACTTAAATAAATAAAACTTCAAAAAAATAGCTCAAACTGAATAGCTGCCACTCATTAAAACAGAGAAGACTCAGGTTTTCTGGAGTCCTCACCTCCTATTGCCTGGCCCATCAACTATTTGAGTCTTTCTTCTTATTGTATGGTCACTGGGGTTATTTAATGTGGGGCATGGGGAGCATGAGTGGAGAGGTAAGGTGAAGAAGTTGACCGGATCACAAAGTTCTATGCAAACATCTGCAAATATCTGCATTTGTCTGGAGAAGGGATGCATTGGCTCAAGCATGTTTAGAACTAGGAACTGCTCGTACACAGAGCCCTACACTGATCATCCTCAGTTGTGCGAAATGATCACACAGTTTGTATTCCTCTTATCAAGCCAACTATTTACACTAATGTACTCTTTAAATTTTTTTATGTTTATTTTTGAGAGACAGAGAGACAGAGTGCAAGCTGGGGAGGGGCACACACACACACACACACACACACACACACAGAATCTGAAGCATTCTCCAGGCTTTGAACTGTCAGCACACAGCCCAATGCGGTGCTCGAACTCATGAACTGTGTGATCATGACCTAAGCCGAAGTTGGATGCTTAACTGATTGAGCCACACAAGCACCCCGCTAATATTGTCTTTTAAGATGGAACAGAGGCTGCTGAGTATTAGGGTTACTCCCACCTTTATTTTGTAGGTCAGGAAACTAACCCACACAGCGAGTTATCACTGCCCAACACCTCATTACCATGTCTTTACTATTATATGCCAGTATGTCTCACCTTTCTAAATTAATGACAGACTCCTGGAGGAAGGACTATCATCTTATTCACTGCTAGAAGTAAATAGAAGACTATGTAAATATGTTTACTTATAGATAGGAATGAATGATAAATAAACCAACCAACCAACCAACCAACCAACAAATAAATATTTTACCAAATTATCCCACTGCAGTTTTGACATAAGAGCACCTTTTCTTCTTAATCTTTATATTTGAGATTTTCTTTTCTTTATGTTTTGTTCACTTAGGGTGACAAACCTGGCTTTGTTTATTTTCTTTGGCAGTTCATTTGTATCTATATTTTCAAGTATATGATTTGAGCATTTCACTAGGGGGCTAATAACCACAGCCTAGAAAGTGTAAAGATAAATCTTATTCACACTTCATTAGATCAAGAAACATTTTCTCACATCAGTTAATATGACGATAGTTTTTAAAACATCTGCCTTCTTCCCCCCATGGTGCTAATGTGAAGTGAAGTTAATCTAAGACTGGTATGCAAGCAGATTTAGAAAGATTTTGTGGATGTCATGTGAAATGTTAACCTTTCCATGTTAGGTCTGACTAGGAGGTAATGTTATTTTGAATATCATGCTGCGTCCCTTCCTTTGTTTTTGTTTTGTTTTTAAGTTCTGAAAGGTTTTACCTGACATGATACCTAGAAGTGCCTCTGTTCAGAAAAGTAATTACACAATCGTGCAACAAAGAACTATTAAGTATATTGAATCCTTGCTCAAAAGGCCACAAGTGACCCATGGAATCTATTGTAACCTCTACCACTCACATCGTCATCAGTCCTGCTCTTGTTACTTTTGCTTTTACTGGCAGTTTTAATCCTGTGAACAGAAGGAATTTAAGCCTTATTCCACTTACAAATGGATTGTCAAATAATTTGTAGCAGGGGTCCCTGACATCCATTCTGTGCTCACCTCATCCAACAAATAACGCTTACTGTGTGAAGGTGGAAGGCAGAATGGAAAAAGAAGGGAGAGGAAGAAGAGAAGGAGGAAAAGGAGCAAGAATGGGATGCAGAGGAAGAGAAAGGGAAGGAGAGAGGGAGGAAGTCAGAGTCTTCACTGTTATAAACAGTTTATCTACATTTTAGAAATAGTGAAGTCTCCAGGTAAATTCCTAAATAAGGAAAGAATTTTGCCTCTGCTCAAAAGGCTAAATAGGAATGGCATTTCAATAGTTAACAGCCAAGTCAAACCGGCTCTATTTGCCTCCCGCCTCCAGCCTGTCCTCTGGCCTCCAGAGGGGTCCTGGGCCACCCCTGCTCTTCCACATTGCCCCCCTGCAGATATTCCCAGAGGTAAAAGGATAGCCATCTTGTAGTCCATCTTCAAAGGATAAAATATGAAAAGGGTAAACCCATCTTTTAGGGATACAGGCTGTGAAACGGCACATTAGCCAGTGGGTGGACAAGGGCTCTCTCTAGGGATGAGAGAGGAGGCGTGAGTGGCAGACATCACGCCCAGAGAAGGTGGCACCCGCTTCCCCTCAGGCAGGCAGGCCAGGAGGGGCCCTGAAATCCCGTCTCACTTGTTATGGAGAGGCCCCAGGTGAGTGTGCAAGTTCGCACACGCTGACGGCACGGACACCCAAAGGGTGCTCCAGTTAGAGTAGAAGAAGAAAGCTCAGCTGACAGGTGTGGAATGCTGACTCTTCATGTCTGAATACATGCCACGCTTGGTTACTTCTTCCACACCACTGCAGAAAGGACACCGGGGAAATTAAACACGTTAATTGTGGGCAAATTACCTTCCAGTAAATCTGAAAACAGCTCATGGAACATAAATCACTTACAAGGAACAACGGGTCTGAATAGCAAGTTTTTACCAGCATTGGGCATGTAGGAGGTGGCTTGAACAAGGAAGTTACCTATATGACGGATCATCATTGTTCCAATTATCTAACAAAAGGAGAATTAGAAACAAAGACAGACTGAGCTATCAGGGCTCACTTGCCAAAGATCTATTTGGTGGTCGGTATACTTATTTCCTATTAGAGCACAAAAATGTTTCAGAAATCCCCTTAGAAGGGAAGTGTTTTTAAAAGTTTAGTAAATGTTGGTCTGCTGTCTTTTCAAGGGGCCTATTAAAGCATTTTAGTGCTGCTTCAGATCAACTGATTCAAGAAGCTTACTGTGGATTCCAGCAGCAAGAACTGTCAGCTAAGCTAAAGACCTATTCAACTGAAGAGCATGTTTAAAATAAATTATGCTTACAGCCATTGCAACACTCCACACTTTAATGGGGGAAGGTTTGATTAATTTACTAGGGTGGTTCACAGAACTCAGAGAGACATTTTCCGTACTAGATTATTGGTGTATTATAAAACCTATAGCTCAGGAACAGCTAGATGGGAGAGAAGCACGGGCCGGGATGTGGGAGGGGCTGGGCGGCTTCCAAGCCCTCATGAGTGAGCCACATCTCCACATGTGCAAAAACCTGGAAGTTTTGTGAACCTTAGCCTTTTGGGGTTTCACGGAGGCTTTATTACATAGGCATGGTTGACTAAATCATTGATTATTGGCATTGATTCAATTTCCAGTCTCTCTCTCCCCCTCAGCGGATATATCTTACAGGATATATTAACTGATAAGAAAAGGATTATTCGATTAGTCAAAGAGTTATCTCTGTTGGAATTTTGTAGGATGAATTCTTTTTCAGAAGCATCACAGAATGCTTTTACAAAGCAACATCTTCTCTTCAAACATCTAATCTGCTTATTGCAGATTACTAAAACGTGCTCCCTACATTCCAAACCATGGGAATAATCAGAAAAAAACCCCATGAAGGTTGTTACAGATAAAATTATTGCACATGTCTGATTCTTGCCTAAAATGCAAAGTGTTCTATTAGGTTTCTTTGTGTCTCTCTATATGTTGATGCCATCATTTAACAGAAAAAGCAGCTTTCTTCAAGTTATGGAGAAAACAAAGGCTGTTGTGTTGTGAATATAAAAGTCTCAGATTCTGGCGGGACTAAATAACTTACTATTTTAATATTAGCAATTTTAACTAGAGAGTGAGAATTCTGGTCGTAGGTCCAAATCCTATGTGTGCTACTTCAGGCTTGACCACAGGCACCTGCAAAGTCTGTCTGTGGCAGGTCTCATGGGAAAGCTGGCCTCCCACACTCGACATTGGGCATGGCTGTGCATGCCCGTCTCTGAAGGGAGCTGCAGTCAAGGACTCAGGCTTGAGATCACATGCATGCACCACACACACACACACACACACACACACACACACACACACTGGCCATGATCTCTTGCATATCTTCACTCCTCCCTGAGGTGCCCTCCCCTTTGGAGGTCTCCCAGTGGGGACTTTTCTCAGCTGCTTCTTCCGAGACCATGTTATGGGGGAGTGGGAGCTTGAAGACATTTTTCTCTCCTGGGATTCAATATTCAGTATTTTTCACTCCGACTCTCTCCTGCTTCCTCTCCTTGGCCCCCAGGTCTATAAAATGGCAGGAGTCATTAATTTGGGGTTCCCTTGGCAGTGAGATGATTCCTCCCACCCCATCTATACCAAATACGACTGACCCTCATATTGGTCCAATTCCATGGGGAAACACGGAACCCTAGGGGAACCAGCTCCTTCGTTTGGCCTCTTGTCTATTCTATCACAATAAGTGAATAAAGTCTTAACTATTACTTTCTAACTGACCACTTAACTTGGCCTCAGCTCAGCTCTCTCTCGACTACGAACGCATGTGGCCTCCTGTTATTCACTCCTTCCCCTCTGAGAAATACACCTTCTGTCCACACTGCCATTTGGCAGAGATATTCCTTTCTTACTCATTCAAAAAAGCAAACACACACAATGACACCAGGATGTCCAAACATAGCAGTCAGATCTCGGCCCTAATGCTTGGGCAGGAAGGGGACCTGAACATGGGTGTCACCGTGGACATCCCTGTGTTTGCGTTTGCATCCATGCTGCCGTGAGGAGACCTGGGAGCTGTGCATGAAGCTCCTGTCCCGTGGACGTCACCAGGGTCTCCCTGCCTCTCAGCGGCAGAGGACGCCCAGCTCCAAACTGGTGCCCAAAGCCCTCCGCGACCTCAGCAGGTGCGTCCCCTCCATCTCGCCGCTGGAGTTCTCTGTTGCGTGTGCGCAGGCTCTGCTTTTGCTTTCTTTCAAGCTCCTACGTGCGTTCTATTTCTACTTATCTGAAGTTGGGTATTATTAATTTCCCTTCTACATTAGTTTGCCTCCTGGATAAGGCACAGCTGAGGTACTGATTCCTCATAATTTTCCACCAGAAAGCTGACGAAAATGGTCATTTTACCAGGACATGATGGTCACAGGGCCGAATCCCAGCCTGCGTCTCCCACCACCTCCAGCTGCTCCTGTGCCCCTCCCGCTTCGAAGGTGGCCCTGGAGGGAGAGTCCAGGCCCTGCCTCCAGCTGCTGAATCAGAACAGCAGCCACCCCAGCCCCGGGCTTTCCTTTCACGGTGAAGTCTGGGGAATAACACCTTCATCGCACTTTGCTCGTTTGCTGAGCTCTAGCTGGCCACTGCTTCAAAGAAAAAATAAAAAGGAAATATTAAGCCAGTTAAGCCATTAAGGTAAAGGAAGTCTTTGGTTCCCTTTAACCTGTAGAATCATTCCGCAGCAGAGCTGTACCGGAAAAATTCCCTCTAAGGAAATGTGTTGAAAACGAAAGCCAGTCTTTGAGTCCAGTTTTCTCAATACGACTTCTGTTGTGCTAAAGAAAAATAAACCTCTCCACAACCGCTTTTCTAAAGCTGAAAGATAATAGTAGAAGCCTTCATTTGGTGATTTCCATTCTTTCTAATCTCAAGTGAATGTCTATTCCTTTTAAAAATCCTATTTAAATTCTGCATCATCTTTTAACCTCATTATCTTAATAAGTTTCTATTCTTCCTTTTATCCCTTCTAAATTTGATGAATTCTGCTTGATTTCAGTTTCCTAGACGTACTCTCCTCAGTGTATCCCTCAGGTTGGATATCATTCATGTTTCTTCTAAAGTATTTGCCCACGGGAAAAACACCACCAAACACTAATGTTTTTTTCTTTTCTTAAAAAAAATAGTTTTAGGAAATGTTCAAAAAAATCTTCTCTTTAGAATAGACTTCTCTTTTCCACAATGTTCTCAGCCAAGGCGGCTTCAGAGAACACACAGACCACTTTCCCAGCCTACTATGTCCATGATTGGGTTTATAGTTCTTATTTCTTATTTCTCTTGTCCTCCGTCCTCATCAAGAGAGCCTGTGGTCAGAAAGTTGCAGAGGCTAGAAGAAAAGACCTAATCTTTTAGATCTTTTTACTTTTTGCTTCAGTCTTTTTACTTTTCTGTCCAGCCTCCACGGTGAGCAGTGGTGGGAACGGACTGAATACTGATTCAGGAGATGTCTTTGTCCAGCTGTAGCTCCATTGCTTGACGTCCACTGAGAGGTTATGGGAATGCTACACCTACGGCATCATGGGACACAGCCCCTGGTGACAGCCCTCCTATTCCCCACTCACTCAGTATTTAGAAGCTGAGCCTATCGGGGCTTATAAATGTTGGATGTGTGCAGTTTTCTCTTACTAAGTTATTCAGAATAGAGGGTTGAGAGGTGGTGTTCAGAAGTCAATATTCACATAAATGGTAACACTGCTATGATCACAAAAGGGTCTCAAAGCTCAGGCAGGATGCAATGTACTCGAGGGAGCAAAGTCCCAGTACCATGGTATCAATACATTATTTCATGTCTGACACCCAACCAGGTCTGGGGTTAATCCAAGCAAAAATTCTTTTGTCTAAAACATCTTGCTGCCTCAGGTATAAATTGTTTCTGCCTGGATTATTGAGATAAATGTCTCTTTGGCCCATTTCCCTCTGCTAGTCTAGTCTTAGCTTGTAATGGGAGCAAGGGCCAGGTCATGAGGAAAACAAATGAAATGAACCAAGAATGAATGAAAAGGAAACATGAAAAGAAAAAAGTACTCTAACACTGGTGTGATAAAATGACTTGTGCTTTCATTTAAGTTCTTAGGCTGGGCCATTGATGGTTACTTAAAACTGTTGTAAAGCTCAAGTATTTGCCATCTGGCCTTTTATTCTAGTGAGAGCATCTGTTTCCTTTTCTACCAGCCACACTTCCCTACTTTTTCCTTTAAAGATGTTTTTTAAACTCCAGACTTCTGGTCTCTTAATGCACTCTAGTCAGATCCAGTATATTACTTTCAGATTGAACTGAGACTCGTGTACAAGGTTTCTTGTCAGTTTGATGATTCAGTAACAGATTTGCTGATATGTCTTAGAGTCATTTTCTACTTATACCGCTGGATATGCTACATTTCCCTGTGCATGTGTTTGTGAATGTATGTACGTAGTTTTGGTGTAAATATACTCGTACATATATGACCAGGTGATCTATTTCATTCTGGGAAATGGCTCACAGAGAAGTTTTTTGTTTTATGTTTAGACTGCTAGTGCGGCATAGTTATTAAAAGCAGGAATATGTTACTTTAAATATCTAAATTAAACAACAGGCTATTGGATTGGTCATCATTAACTAATTTTTCTTATTGCGAGGCAGAGTAGTTTAATATGAAATTTATTGTAGCAACTCACTATTCCTGGTCTGTAAGAGCTTCCTTCCTAAGTTGACTGTGTGGGCACAGGCTATCCAGAAGAGAGCAGTCAGGAATTTAGGGTCTGTATTAGCCGGGACTACAGGTTCCCATTGGGCCAGGGCTTTGAGGTATGACAGACATCAGTGATTCAGTTGTCACTTTCTCCTATCTCCTACTTTCTTGCTGGACATTTTGGTGTCTTATTTTTGTTTAGAACTTGGTGTGTTTATCAGTAAATAATGATTACAATGACTACCATGTATTTATTATACACTTTGTATGGGGCACTATGTTGAGGTCTATATACACGATTTCACTCAATTCTTAAAATAATCCTTTTTTACAAATATTTTTTGATGTTTATTTATTTTTGAGAGACACAGACAGAGCATGAGCAGGGGAGGGGCAGAGAAAGAGAAAGAGACACACACAGAATCTGAAGCAGGCTCTAGAGGCTCTGACAGAGCCCGATGCGGGGTTCGAACCCACGAACCGTGAGATCATGACCTGAGTATAAGTCAGACGCTGAACTGACTGAGCCACCCAGCTGCCCCTACAATAATCTTATGAAGACACTACTGCTCTATTAATTTTGTAATTAAGAAACCCAACCATGAGGAGATTCATTAAATTGCCTGATGTGACATGATGTGGAAGTGGCATATCAGAATTTGAACTCAGATATGTATGTCTAAAAACCATGGTTTAACCATTAGACTGTTCTGCTTACTTCCAGAATTAAAAAAAAAAGAAGCCTTGTAATTACTCTTTCTTTGCTTTACACCTTCTTTAATTGCAGACATGTGTGAGAGGAAGGGCTAAAGTGTCTAGATTCTCCGTATCTTTACACACATATAATGCACACACATACACATGCACACTGGCAGATACTTGTATGCACACATATGGATACACACATGTACACGCACATACATAAAACACATGCACATACAGATACATGCATATGCACACTCATCGACACTTAAACCTAGGATTTACCACAACTGCATTGAGGGATGAAACAGTAAACCACTTTTAAGCTCTTTCATGAAAAGAGTAACTCCTGCTGCTGTTCTTCCTGATCTGAGTCCCCAGAGCCTCACTGGTATTATCTACCTTCTCTGTGAAATGTTCTCATTCTTGTAAGTTTCTGTGTGATTTCTTGTGTCTTTATCCTTCCCATTTCTGTAAGTCGTTGATTTGTATCCTCTCTCTCCTAAATGCTATATATCACTCAATATTATATTTTTCAACTCCAAAATGATTTTCAGTGGCCTTTAAAAACTCTTCATGGGGCACCTGGGTGGCTCAGTTGGTTGAGCGTCCAGATTCGGCTCAGGTCACGATCTCACGGTTTGTGGGTTCAAGCCCCGCATTGGGCTCTGTGCTGACAGCTCAGAGCCTGGAGCCTGCGTCAGATTCTGTGTGTGTGTGTCTCTCTCTCTCCAACCCTCCCCTGCTCAGGCTCTGTTTCTCTCTGTCTCAATAATAAACATAAAACATTTTTTAAATAAAATAAAACATAAACTCTTGAGTCTATTTTATGTAGAACTAAGAATTATTCATAATTTTTGGCACTTTTTTACATGAAGGAAGGGAAACTCAGATATTATAATAAATGCTAAATATTTCCTTTCTCATTTTCTCTCAAGTTATTTTTCAATTGCACCTTGTATGGCAGGTTTTAAATATTTGATCAGTTTTTCAATGAGTCAGCTTTCTTTAATCTCTTTAATTTTCAGGTTTAAAATATTTTGATTTTTATTTGTCTTGACTATAAAGAATTGTGATTTCCAGGGCACCTGGGTGGCTTAGTTTGGTTAAGTGTCCAACTCTTGGTTTCAGCTACAGTCATGATCTCACAGTTTGGTTCGTGGGTTCAAGCCCTCTGTTGGGCTCCACTCTGATGGCACAGAACCTGCTTGGGATTCTCTCTTTCCTCCTCTTTCTCTGCCCCTCTTGTGCTCCCATGTGTGCTCTCTCTTTTAAAATAAAGAAATAAAAAAGAATTGTGATTTCCCATGTAACTTTGTTATAATCTCATTTATTGATTCCATTATATATAGATGTATTGTATGTGTAATACATATATATAATTTTAAAATGTTTTATTTATTTATTTTTTGAGAGAGAGAGAGACAGCATGAGCAGAGGAGGATCAGAGCAAGAGGGAGACACAGAATCTGAAGACAGGCTCCAGGCTCTGAGTTGGCTGTCAGCACAGAGTCTGACAGGGGGCTGAACCCATGAATGTGAGATCATTACCTGAGCTGAAGCCAGACACTTAACTGACTGAGCCACCCAGCCGCCCCTACAATTAAAACAATTTTTTTTGAATATTTATTTATTTATTTATTTTGAGAGAGAAAGAGAGTGTGAGCAGGGGGAGGCGCAGAGAGAGCAGAGTGAGACTCCCACACAGGCTCCAAGCTGTCAGCACAGAGCCTGACTTGGGGCTTGATCTCGTGAACTGTGAGATCATAACCTGAGCCAAAATCAAGAGTCTGAGGCTTCACCGGTGAGTCTCCCAGGTGCCCCCTCTTCTTTTTAGGACTGAACTGCTTCACATTCTGTTACTTTCATGAAGTTTTTTTCTTCCCTTTGCCTATGTTTTACATGATGCATTGGATTTATCATAGAAACAGGCAGTCAAATAATTTTTATTAATTGCCTTAAAATACAGAAGGGCAGCTGTCTAGTTTTACTAATATTGTTTTTATAATTGGAATCCCGATAGTAAATCCACTTTCTGGCTATCAGCATCAATAACCAAACTGAACTGCAGATCAAACAGATTGTAGGAAATACAATATGGTGGATCAAACAGATTGTAGGAAATGCAATATGGTTGCTGCAGAAATTTAGGTAAGGCATGCACAACTTCATAACACGAGAAACCAACTGGAATGCTAGATGCATCACGTGGGCATCAAGAGTGCTCATTTATTTCACATGTGACACCAGAGAATAAATGAAGGAAGCTTCCATGTCAGCACCTTCATTTCACATTGAGATGAATCTGCCTTCTTAATTCTTTCACTCCTTCAAAGTTCTTTTAAAGAATGAACATAAGACTCCTGCTTTAAATCTGTCTATTGCTTAAAAATATTTGCAATATCAAACACTGATTAAATTTCAAACCACTAATCAAAACACAAATAGTTTATCAGTAACAAATATGCTAATATTCTAGTATAATCATACATTACAGTATAGCATTAAAGTTACACTGTTTGGAAAGAATGAATGTGGCATTTCTTTTGCAAGGCAGTCCCTAAATTGACTCCCTTAAATAATGCAATGAGTTCTCAAAATATTTTGAAAATGACACAAACTGAAAACATGGATGAGGTTGTTCTCATGCTGGTCTAACAGACACCCATGAACCCCTTTGGGGGTCCTCACCCAGGGACATGTCCCTTCTGTGCTCATCCAGGCAGATGCAGTTTGAGACAGAACGGCAAGAGATTTGAGGTCACAAGGAGGTGAGGGAACCTGCAATCCCAGCAGATTAACTATGAAAATGGAGCTCTGATGGCCAATAGGAAATAGTGGGCAGCAGGGTGCACATCATGGCTCCTGGCAAGGCCAAGGGGAAAGGAGCCGTCTGTACTGTCAGGGCTAATGGCAGAGTACAAAGGTCCAGCAAATGCTGGTCCAAGGAAATAGAAGGATCCAGAGGCAAGAGAGCTGGAGCCCAAGATATGAACCCAGATAGCACTGAGGAAGAGAGAAGTTCCGAACAAGATCTGAAGCAAGTTTCTTCTGTTTGGAGGTGGCCCAAAGACTGACCCAACCAAACCTACCCTAGCGCCTGTGAAAGCTGCTCCAGCTCCCCAATACGGCAGATCTGCTCTCATCCACTCTGAAGACCTCTGCATGGCTAGGTTGCATCTGAGCAAATCAGCGCCTCCCGCAGTGGGATGGGGTGTCACACTGGATAGCATAACAATCTCTGCTATGCCTCAGGGATCCCAAATAACCTGCTTTCTCTGTGTTCATTATGTGCATGAAAATACTGAGTGGGAGGCTCTGTATGCAATTCAGTGCCATACAAGAAGAAATGGGAAACCTGAGATGCATCATATTGGTACCTGGGTGTGGAATTTTATATTCTTGGGACAATTTTTGGAACACCACTCACCCCCCAAAATTTGGTGAAGTTGGCTTCACCGGTAGGCTTTGTAGCTGGGTAGTCCAATGTAGGCATACAACGGACAGCCGAATCTGGTTTCTTATCTAAAGGACTGTCCTGGAGTTATTGTTAGTCGGATTGCCTCATCCAGACATGTTCGCTCCCTTGCCTTAGAATGGCCTCGCAGCAGAGGGCAATTGGTACTGGAAAGTAATGAAGACAAAACTGGTGATTTATATGTCAAGGGATATTCTGGGGCAGAAGATGGGTGCGTTTGAAGAAGCTGGCCTGATTTTCTCTGATGGATGATAAGATTGAAGGTGTGGCCTTAAGTATAGTCCATTCTGCCACATATAATGTGTGCTTTGAAAATGTGGATTTGTCCCAATGTGATTGATGCATTAGGGAAAACTTTGAATGTAATGCAGATTTTGCTTTTGCATGATTTTGTCCAGGAGCAATAACAGGTGAATGCATAAAACTGCACTCTGGAAGCTGAGTTGTGCAGGAATGCACCAGACATGAACATGAGCACACCTCAGAACCTACCAGTTACCTTGGTTTCCTACATGTGTTATAAGCCAGGCTCCTCCTCCTGTAAAGTTACAACTTTCCATAATATTTCCAACAAGTTTTCTTCTACTTCTTCATAAAAACTCAAAAGCTGTATCCCTTCTGTCCTTTACCTCAGCAAGTAAACTGCACATTTTTTTCAAAGTAAAATATCATACTTACTGTAGGATTTATGTATTTCTTAACCATTTAATACATGCAATCACTCTTAATAGTTTCCTATTTTTTTATGCCACTGATAAAGTTTTTGAACTTTTCCCTGACCCCATTTTCTCCATAAGCCTTGTGCTTTCTATTACATGATTTTAAGGGACACATATGTCCAGGGCAGAACTGATGGGACATTTGGTTCATTCACTAATATGATTGAGATGGATTAGGAAGGTTTAGAAAAGATATGTGTGATGGCGTCCTGGATTCTAGTCGAAGATTCCTCCCAGGCCATCATTCTTCTTGATGGTATAAATATAGATTTCTCAGTAGCCACAGAATGAGGATATTTTCCTAGCACTATCACAATGAAGTTGTGTCTGAAAAGCAATACAGATATAGGATGGAGGTGATGGAGGGTCATGGTTTGAGGTGTGAGGCCCTCACTGGCAATGAATGCTCTTCTGGGATTAGCAGGAGCTCCTATCTGCTTTATGCTGCTCCAAGGTGAACAAGAGCCCTGGCCGGGGCTGCAAGACGGACAAATTCCGCATGGATAGCAGGCAACTGGACAGCTGGGGGCCTTTGGAAATTACAATGCAGGAGGGTTTAGAATTGGCTTTCTGGCTCTGTGATTTGGGAAGGTACTGAACCTGGCAGTGAGAGGAAAGAAAAGGGCCAGTAAAGAAATCTGTTCTTGGCTGACTTGTACATGTCATTGAGCTTCTGCTGGTTTGTGCTAATGGCTAATGGGAGGTTTGGCTCCCAGAAGAAAGTGCCACCGGCATTTTGTGAATTGATAGTGAGGGTTTGATGGAAAATAGCTCGTTCTCCAAAGTGATGCAGTGAGAACCCACAGAAATGATATTCAGAGTTGGTTCCATTACAATCTTCCCCGTGGGCTTCAGTCTTGCCACGCTCCTCCCCGGAGTTACCCTCCACGGCAACAACACGTCACAGATCTGAGTTGTTTAAGACTGGCTTACGTTAAGTTGGTGTATACAAAACTTGACTCTCTTACCATTTATCTTTTATTTTTCTGCTTCACTGTGATACGATCCACATATAGTATTGTGTAAGTTTACGGTGTGCCGTGTGATGATTGCAAAGCTTAGCTCGCACTAGACCTCTGACAGCTACTGAACTATCTGTTATTCGGAGCGGTGATTTCCAAAGTGTGTTTCGTGCAGATCAGGGTGTTTTAGAGGCATATCAAGAGAGAAGACGGAGGAATGGGAGGGAGAGGAAGGTGTTAGGCATAAAGACCCTGCCCAACCTCCGTCCTTCAGGGTAAGTAGATTCAACCTTTATGTTTTGTAATTGAGATTTGTTATTGGTTGAATCATGTCCACCTCCCCTCCCCCCAGGAAGTGACAGTTCTAACCTTAGTGCCTGTAAATGTGAACTTATTTGGAAATAGGGTCTTTGCAGATGATTAAAGTGAATCCTTGGAATGATCCTTAATGCAATATGACTGGTGCTTTTATAAAAAGTGGAAATTTGGATATAGAGACGGATGCACCCAGGGAGGATGCTATCTAAAGATGAAGGCAGAAATGGGTACCTCTATGAACCAAGATATGCCAAAGACAGTCAGCTAACACCAGAAGTCAGGAGAGAAGCATATAACACATTCTCCCTCACAGTTCTCAGATGGAAACAACCCTGCTGATATCTTGATTTTGAACTTGTAGCTTTCAGAACCATGAGGCAATAGACTTTGGTTGTATAAGCCACCCAGTTTATGGTACTTTGTTATAGCAGCCCTGGGAAATTATGACAGGATTCTTGGTGAAATTTCATTTGGAAAAAGAAAAGCATAGAGAGTTTTCAGATTAAACTTATTTGGAAATTACTGAGTTAGACAGCGATGGGCCAAGTGGAGAATTATGGGCACTCCCAATATAGAATCACACTATTCAAAGGACATGAGACCATGAGACCTCTTAGTGACAATATTCTACCAAAGCAAAGTCAAATGCATACAACCTGACATGAGTACCTAATTGGTGTTTTCATAGTGAGGCTTGTATTGTATAGTTTGTAAGAGTTGTGAGAAGACAAATAAAACAATCAGATTATGCAAAAGCATGATGTAATCATGATCAGCAGAGGCTGAATGGCCTTAATGTATATTCACAATGGTCATAATAAGTTCAAACTAGGGTCTTTTTTCTTTTTTTTTTTTTCATGACTATGACTAACTAGCTACGTGTTCTTAGGAATCCCTGTTTCGTATAAACTGTGGTTCACCTATGCGAATGCAGCCAGTCAGGAGTCAATGTATGGGGACATTGACTAAATCTGGTACTGATTTAGGATAATGATTTTACTTAACACCTGGTATTCATTGCACAGATGTACATCCTTGCTTCTCTTCTCAACAAGGAGAAGAGACAGCTGATGGGCAGATGGGGCGCTACTGTAGATTTCTTTCATGAATTCTCCATGGGATGCCATCTTTGACTGATCATGAATACATGTGTCTGGCAGATCAATAGCTTAGGCAGAGGGTAAAAGGCAGGCAGGCTTTGGCTTAAAAAATCTGAATACATTTCAGAATTGGAGATTTCTGTGTTAGGAGCGGTGCATGTTTTGTGTTATTTTGGACTTCCGTATGTGTGCTTGCTGTGGGAAGTGCTAGTGAAAGTGCCAGAAGCTAGACTTGGCTTTCAATGGTTCCAAGTGATTCTGGACAAGCCCCTGCATCCTGAAATCATGAGGTTGTGAGAAATAAGGTAGTATTTAGGAGTGAATATCTTTGGTGACATTCCAAATTATGAGTGGGCCCAGAACCTCTAGTGGCACTGACCAGAGACTGAGATTATATCTGGATGTTGGATTTGTGTGTTGTCACCAGCCAAAGGGATTTCTCAATGATTACATAGTGCTCTATGTGTGTGAATATGGATGTCGGTTGAGTAATGGTTTATGTCCATATTGAACCAAAGCAGCACTCTGAGGATCCCCAAGGAATGAGGTTAGCGACCCTGTCATGTGTGCCCCAACAACTCTATCTGGTACCCACAGCAGACATCATCATGGCCAGGGCACACGTATATGCTGAGCCCAGATGAGCTCTTGGAATTCTTCTGTACACAGCTATCTAGGAGTGTTTGCTACCAAAAGATGCATTGTCATGTAAGATGAAACCTATTTGCCTTGTCTCTACTAGGCCTTGAGTAGGCATTTGGCATAATGCCTACTGCCTGCCCAAAAAGAAGCCAGCCTGGTGGTCCAGTTCTGAGAAATCTCCAGTGTCCCCATACAGGTAAAAATCAGCTGGGTGAAGGTACCTAGATTCATGCCTTGAGGATATGGATTGAGGGCTGTCTACTTCTTGGCTGTGAGCCATATGCAAGAGCCATATACAAAAGCCATATGCAAGGCTGAGAGCCAACTGTCCTAGTCATCAGCTGTAGCTCAAAGTCAAGTATTTGGCCTCAGACCACTCTGCATCAGACAGAGAAATCCATCTGACTATACTGAGGTGTAGACTAGTAGACTCTTGACCTCAGTTCTACAGGCAAGAAAATGTAGGCAAGCACGACTGGCTGTCCCCAGGGCTTGCTCAAACATCCTAGTCTGACTAGGAATTTGTTTGTAGGAAGAAGCAAGAGTAAACCCACCACAGTGAATTAGGGACTCCCTCTGCTAGATCTCTTGGCCCTGTGGGACTGGGCCATGTTCTCACCAGGGCTGTAGGCCAAATTGTTGATCAGCTATGAGTATAAATTACCTGCAATGTTAAAGTAGAAACAAGGGAAGAAAGGCAAATTGGCACTTAGTGGAGTCTGGCACTTTGTGGATACGATTTTAATAATCTTCTCAACATCCCCACGAGGTAGATAATTTTATTTCATTTCATAGATAAGGGAAGTAAAGCTCCAGGGGCTGTGTACCCTCCCAAGGCCACAGACAGGAAGCAGCAGAAGTGAGACCACTGTTAGGTCTGACCAGAGCTCCCCTTCACTCCTTGTGGCATTGCTTCTACCACATCACTGGCCTATACCAGGAAAGAAGCCATCTTTCATATCACATTAATTTACTTCTTCCCAAAAGGAAAAAGCTTATTATTGTTTCAGGTCCCTACTCCACAGCCAGCATTTAAACACTGATTGATGACACACAACGGTCCACCTATCCAAACTCACAGTCTGCTCTTTGTAATACTCCTGACATTTCTGAGGTCATCTCTCCTTCTCCCCTCAACATACAGACAAGTCTGATTCCCTGATTCAAAATGGAAAGGCAAAATGGCAACAAATGTCAAGTGTAACAGTGATTCTTTCAGACAAAGCACCCAGAGAGCAAAGCTATTAAAAATTTCATTCTCTTTGCCCTTCCATTTACCGGGCTGCGTCCTCTGCGCTACTAAAATCAGCACCACTGGAGTAATAATCGAGCACCACTACCCAGGACATAGTTGTTCCTGCAAATGTGAACCTAGGTGGAGCAAGACCAACAAATAGCTTGTTTAGTATTGGCAACTGGTAGGAAAGATCTAGTAAGTCCTGTATTATTACTTATGAAGAAAGGCGGCAGAAATAGGGAAAAAAAGAGCTCATTATCTTTAAACTTACATGTATACCTATTTGATTTGAATTAAATATAAACAGACTCTTCCCATTAATTATTATTTTACTTAAAGGAAGGGTAGAGAAAACGTTAACTACAGTAAGAAAGTCTTGTTACTTAAAAGAAACTAAACTTCCTTTTAACTTGGAAAAAAGACAGCATGAAAACTGTACTTCCATATATAAATTTGATATATCATTGGCATCATCATTTTATAAATGATACATCCTGAAACATAATTAAATCCTGTTGATTAATGATTTAATTTATGCTAAGAAACATAGCATAAGACGGATACCATGTTAAAAATTTTGACTCAAATCAAATTTTGACTCAAAAATATCTAACTCAAATCAACTCTTCATTTTTAAAAGTGGAAAAGCTGAAACACTTGTCACATTTCTTATGCCTTGAATAAATCTTACCCTGGTTGTCTGGTCATTGATTTCTAAGGAAATTCATTTGTCAGAGCTCCTTTAGCTCATGCCTCCCTGTTACACATTCATCATTTACTCCGCTGAAAGCTCACAGGCTTTCTCTCCTGGCCCTTTGCACATTGCTTTAGAGTTTTTGATCTTTCTTCTTCTTTGATAGCTGTATGATCATGTATGGATTTTTTAAAACTTTTTTTTCAATGTTTTATTTAATTTGATACAAAGAGAGACAGAGCATGAGAGGGGGAGGGGCAGAGAGAGAAGGAAACACAGAACTGGAAGCAGGCTCCATGCTCTGAACAAGCTGTCAGCACAGAGCCCAATGCGGGGCTCGAACCCACGAACGTGAGATCTGACCTGAGCCGAAGTCGGAGGCTTAACTGACTGAGCCACCCAGGCGCCCCTTGGATTTTTAAAAACTCAAGTACTGAGTGAGATTTTTCTGTCTTCTGGGTTACAATCAGGTCTTGGAAATCTGACATTCTGAATTCACTCTATACCTTCTAAGTGGATTGGAGGCCCTGGTTAGTTGTGTTTTGATAAGAATATTATTTTAATCAAATAAAGTAAACAGTGCAGAAAACAGGCTGAGTGTTATAGTCAGAAAAATAAATCAAGTATGGTGGTATTTTGGGATGTGTAGTGAACAGAACCTGTCTTTTTCTTGGGTGACTCTTTTTTTTGAGTCTGTTTTTAAAAAAACATACTGTTCAATCTTTGCTTAATTATGCCCGCTTCCTCATTCTCCCAGGCCTGCCTCCTAGACTATTGTGCTTGATTTGCACATGTGTCTATGTAGATTATTATGTAACTGTCTGTTTGAGACTTTCTTTCCTCTGATTTTATCTCACATCTTCTGGGGTAACTGTGGCAAGCAAAGGTAGTAAATACACATGTTACATCTTTTACTTAGAAAGTGTTTAATCCTGCCCTGACGCTCTTTCATCATTAACTCTGTCCCTGTCCAATGCTTTTCCTGCATGGGGCTCAGACTCAGGCCCCTGGGGAGTGCTGAGTGCAGTGAGTCCTGAATCTCTTTTGTGGGACATCTTCTCCGGGGAAGGTGTGCTGGGTGCTGGTGGAAGGGGAATAAATACAGAGCAAAACATCAGCTCTGTTAGGTGTAGGGTTGTTCTTATCACTGAAGCCTAAGGTCCTAGCAGATCTATATTATGAGGAAGATTTATAAAACCTGTAACCAGTGCAGTAAAGAGAGAATTGAAATTATGGAATCATTAGAAGCATCCCTAATGTTGGACATCTGCCTTTATACAAAGATAACAAACAAATAAATAACAACAAAACAAAACAAACCAAAACCAAAACCTAGCACATGACAAAATACTCCTTTTTCAATTTCTAATCATATCCAAATATGTTCTAGGTCTCTGAGAAGCTGTTCCTCAGTGATTTATGATTGTGTACAATGTATTTGGTGGGTGAAGCAGGCATTATTTCATCTAAATTTCCTTTCAGATGTGGAACATGAAGGTTAAGTGGCACCGGAGGGCACAGAGTACTGTAAGGGTGGTGCGGATGGTGTTTTCTTGCTGAGTAATGATAGTGTAATTCATGGACTTTCAGGGCCACTGTGATTCCTCAATTGCTCAAGCCTAATACTTCTGTCTCCTGACAGGCAGTGATCAATATTTACGAGCACGCCAAATGGGGACAGTCACCAATAAGGAATATGCTCCTTTCACCAGTAACTCTTGGTCATTTTTGTCTTTTGCCTCCATCTTCCTTTCCCCTGGACTTCAAGAAGATCACATTCAATTCTAAGCCTCAGAACTTAGTACTGAGTGATACAGAACAAGAAAACAAACTGTTCCAATTCAGGCCTGGCTGTGAACACCTGATAATACTGAAATCGGAGGGAAATGAGACAGGATTTAGCAAGGGCAATGAAGTGAGGATCATTTCTATGAAACAAAGATGACCCTCACCCTATTCTTGGATTAAAAATAAACATTTTCTGCGGCACCTGCATGGCTCAAAATGTTAAGTATCTGACTTCAGCTCAGGTCATGATCTCCTGGTTCTTGAGTTCGAGCCCGGCGTCAAGCTCTGTGCCGACAGCTTGGAGGCTGCTTCAGATACTGTGTCTCCCTCTCTCTCTGCTTCTCCCTCACTCACACTCTGTCTCACTCTCTCTAAAAAATAAATATTAATTTTTTTAATAAAATAAACATTTTCCTTTAGGATGATGTCACATTTTGTTGTAAGTGCTAACCTAAGGCTTAAGTAAGTCTCCCAAGGGTGAGCAGTTAACCCGAAGTTTTCTGAAAGGAATCTGGAATCCCTGCTATCCCTAGAAGTACATCATTGTTGGCCAGGAGAACCGACAGTTGCCACAGACTTCTTTTATTCTGTGGATGCATTCCCTTCCTATTAGGTTTACAGTCAGTGACCCCGGGGAGCTCTCCCCTATGCTTTCTATAAATAATGGGATCCTTTCTTTTAAAAGCTGAAGGCAGAGAGGCAACTAAGTTGAGCTGCAAAAAATCCTTTAGGCCTCAAATGCCGGGTCATATTGGCCAGGCCAAGGATACGTGTGGTTGGGGCACTTAAGATCCTATTTCAGATCATGCCCTGGCAGCTACTGTTACTGCACTATGAGTTTGACATACAAATAGCTTTTGGTTGTGAAGTTGCAAAGTGCCTCTCAAATCATTTCTTAGAGGTTTTAGGACGTTTCCCATGAAGTTTTTGACTCCTGATGACTAATGAGATTGTCCGAGAGCTTTCTCACTTCCTGAATGGCATTTTGTTGGTGTGGACAGGAGAGGTCATGAATTCTTGTAAACAGGTGCAGAGGAGAGGCAGAAGGCCAGGAGCTGAGCACCCCTCTTACAGGGAAGCTCCTTCTGGGAAGCTCAGAAGGAGACACAGGTCAGAAACAAATCCTGAAAAACACCCTATTTGTTTCCTATTGCTGTGGTAGAAATTTATCAGAAATGTAGGCACTTAAAGCAACACAAATTGATTGCCTTACACTTTGGGAAGTCCAAAGTCCCTGTGTTCCTTTCTGGGGCCTCTATCCCTTTCCTTGCCTTGTCCAGCTTCTAGACACAGCCTCTGTTCCTTGCCTCAGGTCCCCTTCCATCTTCAAGGCCAGCCAAGGGCAGGTTGAATTCCCACGTCTCCTGTCTCCAATTTACTTTTCTACTCCCCTCTTCCATTTTTTAAATGCCTTCATGATTGCACTGGGCTTATTTGCAGAATCTAGGACAATTTCCTCACTCATCTCAAGGTTCTTAATCTTATTCACAACTGTGAAGTCCCCTGTGGCACATAAGGTCACATTTTAACAGGTTTTGTGGATTAAGACATACATATCTTGGCAGGGAGAGGCTCCCTACCACGGATGCCTGGTTGCAGTAGATGTGTGAACCCTCGAGTTGCCTCTTCAGTTTGGAAGTCGCCGGGGGAAGCGCGAGAGAGTAACACAAGACAGCACAGCACAGAGGTCCCCGAGGGGCGGTAATGAGGAGATGCTATTTACACCTGTCTAGGTGATTGCTTTCACTAAGTCATACATGCACTAGTTGTATTTTTTCCTTTATGTGGGTTGAGTTACCAACTTTTTAACATAGAAACTGAGGACTGAAAAGGTATATGCTATTATGTTAAAATGGTTGGAAATCACCCCCATCATATTTGCCTTGCTTAGAATTATAAGATTTATTTGTGGAACTTCTTTGGTCCTGGAAGGTCAATCAGCATTGGGACAGCAAAGCTACCAAGCTACCATCACTCTGACTCTCCTAGGCAATCTGGCTCTCTGGAGGTCTCCTCATGGAGATGGTTTTTAACACTAGAAAATGTAGAAAGCAGGGTAAAAGGACAAAAGCCAGAAGAAAGAGTCTTACTTTCCCTTTCACTGCATTTTCTGACCATTCAGATTTAAATAAAGCACGTCCGAAAGAAAAGGTAAAAAACATATTTTGCAATGAAAATTGATTTGTTAGAAAGCCTGGTAGATAGGCCTATAGTGGGGCTGAACAGGTTTTGTTAAACAATGGTATGTGCAGTACATACGCTAAGTATGTAACCAGGTCACTAAATAAGCCGACATTCCTTTGAGATCTCTCTTTTCTGTGTGAAATTAGCAATCGCAGGATGACGTGGGCGGGGGAGATGTATGCCAGAAACATCCCCCATTCCCAGTGGTAAACAGTAAGGCTTGCCTTACATTTACAAAACACTTACTGAATGCCTACTAAGAGCAATGCTATGGAGGGAGGGGTGTATGTGGATGTAAATATATGAGAATAAAATCCATCCCAATTTTCCATGCACTGTATAATCTAAAGAGAAAATGCTGTAACTTGTGAGTGATTCCTGGGTGCAGGGAAGACATTTCATATGTCTCTGATTTTCTACAATTGGAAACCCACTTCTGATTTCATTTATCTGACCCATACCACGTCATCCCAAGGAAGTCTCTTAAAAAGATTTATTTCCTTTTATTATAATGCTAAAGGCCTAAAACATCACAGTTCAGATATGAATATCTTTTATTTTTTCTATTTATTTGCAAGTGATTAAGTCACAATGTTTATTTATTTATTTATTTATTTTGAGAAGTGGGGGGAGGGGCAGAGAGAGAGGAGAGAGAATCCTAAGCAGGCTCCACACTGTCAGGCAGAGACATACAATGTAGGGCTTCATCTTACCAACTGTGAGATCATGACCTGAGCTGAAATCAAGAGTTGGACGCTTAACCCAGTGAGCCACCCAGGCACCGCTGCAAGAGACTTTTTAAGAAACTCAAATCCATTTGATAGAGCCACAAGATCATACATATCTCTCTGTGGTGGTGTCAAAGTCTATTTTCTTAATATAAGCAAAGAACCCTAAAATCTTTAAATAGGATAGTCTGTCAGGCTTAGCATATTTTAGGTTGGTTAAAAAAAAAGAAAAGTGAAAAGTCTGCAAAACTAAGGGAGATAAAGTTAATGATAGATGAATAATTCTTGTTATTAAGCCTTTGGAAGAAGGAAAGATATAGAGACAAAAAACAGTATGACGTATAGACTGCTTCTCCATTGCTTTTCTGCTTCAGAAATAGGGAGACGGCAGCAGATATGTTCTGGAAGGGGGATGGAATTACGCCAGAAACATCCATACCCTGTGCTGCTCAGGTATGGAGCTAAATCCCTACAACCCCACTCCTAGGGGCAAGGAGAAGCCCCCGATACACACTGAAATGTCTCCCTTAGTTACCCAAAGATAAGAATGTTAATAAAAAGTCGTTTTCTTCCCATTAGAAGAGCCCAAGTAACGCAGGGACTTCAGGGATACAAATATCATTCTCTGGTTCGAGTCGCAAAGACATCAACACATCTTTATAATTCACTGGAACGACTAGAAATTAGTGTCTCAAATTCTAGGGAGTTTGTTTCTTTGGTTATAATCATTGATTAGTTTGTGGAAATTAAAATAAATACTTGATGGATTTTCTAGCTCTTACACCTAATAACTGTATCTTTTAAATGAAGAATCTTCCATATGTATAATCAGTAGCTCCTCCAACAATCAAATCCCTCTTCTGCTACTTCTAAAGAATGGATCCTCTCTGTTTGAAACTTATGGAGACCGCTCTGGAGAGCGGACTACATTTACATACTGAAGACGATGGCAGTGATGAAATAATTTGAATTCTCCTAGCTACGTGATTTCACCCATTTGCAGCTTCCATTTCTTACTAAGTTTCCTCTAAGTCCACAGATCTCCTTCCAAATGTCCCTGCTGTCTCCGCTGGTGTTTAGAGAAGCACTCTGAACAGTCCCTTCCCCACACATATTGATACCATCACATACTTCTAAATCCTACGATTTAACTGCTTCTTCCATCTACATTCCATATTCCTAACAAGTTTTCGAAAGTCAAGAGGGCTTATCCTTAACTTTTATCGCCCTCATTAGCTCTTAGATGTACTCTGCACATTTTAGACATTTAATAAACACTTACAAACTACATGGCCGAAGAAATTTTAGAGATTAAATTCAAGGATTCCCCTTGGCGGGGAGACATATTGGATCATGTTCAAGGTAAATTGCTTTTGTAATTTCAAATTGTTTTTGGCACAAGAGACAAAGTAAATTAGTTTAGAGTCTTTTGTTTCTCATTAACCCCAAAGCATGCTGAGTTTGGAAAAATAATGTGAATATTATTTGATAGTACATCACATTTTGTAAAATAGGGCTACTCTGCGAGTCATTCTAAATCAGTAGACAGATGGAAAACACGAAATTCTGAGCTACAGACTTCAAAGAGAAATATCATTCTCTGGTTGCCAAAAATGTCACTATGTTTGAGTACTATAACCCAAGGCCACACACATAGTCTTCATATTCAGAATAAAATATTTTCCACTGAACAATGAAAACTCTAAAGAGTCAATGAAACTCTAATGAATATAACTGAAGAACAATGAAACTCTAACAAAGGTTAACTCTAAACTCTTACTGTGATTTTCAGACATGGGGAGGGCATTTGTTCCATTGCCTGATACTGATTGTGAGAGTTTTTCCCCTGCATCTATATTGCCAAGTACACACAGTCCAGGTCAGCAGTCGTGATCATTATCAAATCGCTAGCGCCAATTTAAAAATATCACAAAGTAACGTTTTTAACCTGAAATGGAGATGGTGTTAACCTCCCTATTGCATGAAGATACACAGAATCAGCCAACTTCACACAGCTTAAGTAAATTGCAAGTTTGTGAGGACAAAAAGAAGACAGCATTCATTAAAAATAAATGCCAGTTCATTATACACAATGTCATTTACAAGGTCCTAACTCTGGGGAAGCTGGCTACTCCTCGCTAGTGTTTTCTTAGAAAACAAATAGTGGGACCTCCAAGGAATGTCAAACAGAGGCAAGACTGTGAGTCCAGTCTGTTCTGTGAGTGAATTGAACAGAAATTGCATTTCCTCCCTTTAGAGATAAATGTACCTATCACACTTCAACTTGCCAGGCAAGCTTGTTTTTTGTTTATTAAAAGGTTTAGGTTTCACTCTCTGCTGGACTCTTCAGACTGATATTTGTGTCTTTAGCCTCCTGAATTGGCTAAATGCTGCTTAAGTTTCCCCGCCTGGCCCTTGAGTCTTATTTCTTAAAGTCTGCACATTGCCTCATGCCAGAGTCTTAAACAAAGATGTGGAAGCCATCGAAGCCAAAGGGCATGAGGCAGACCGGAGAGAGGGCTCTGTCCAAGCTCATGGGTGAACGGGATCTGGGCGTTTCTCACCCCCTGAACCGTGCTGGTTACTTTGTTTCTTTTTGGATCTCATTGCTATCAGAAAATTCCTTGCAATTCCAGGTAACTGATGAGAGCAGCTGCTGCTTTGTCTTCTAGTTTTACCAAAGGGGGATCTTTTTATTTTTTAAGAAGTTGCTTTTCTAGTTATATTAAGGAATAATTGACATATATCACCATATGTGTTTAAGGGGGAAACCATACTGGTTTGATTTGTATATATTGTAAAATGATTACCATAATATGTTTGGTTGACATCCATCATACAATACGAAGGAAAGAAAAACATTTTCTCCTTGTAGTAACTCTTGGGATTACTCTCTTAACAACTTCTGTATCTATCATCCAGCTGCATCAGCTATAGTCCTCATGCTGTACATTACATCCCTAGTGCTTATTTATTTTATCACGGGAGGTTTCACCTTCTGACTACCTTCCTCCAATTCTTCCTCCCCCATCTAAAAGGGAATCTTGAAGATGGTTAGAGAAGGCCAGACTGACTTCATACAATTCAAAGTCCTGAAATTCGTGGATAAAGATTTTATTTAATAAATTTGCTGCATTTTCTTATAATTTACCATTATAGGGTATTATGCATTATATTAGAAATCTAAAACAAAAAGGTATTTAATATTAAAACATTTATTCCAGACATGGGTATCGAGTGGGAATTTTATACCTTATTTCCTGTTTTCTTTTTTTTTAATGTTTTATTTATTTTTGAGAAAGAGAGAGAAATTGAGAGCATGAGGAGGGGAGGGTCAGGGACAGAGGGAGACACAGAATCCAGAGACAGGCTCCAGGCTCTGAGCTAGCGGTCAGCACAAAGCCTGACGTGGGGCTCGAACCCACGAACTGTGAGATCATGACCTGAGCTGAAGCCGGATGCTCAACTGACTGATCCACCCAGGCGCTCCTATACATTATTTTCTAGCACAAGGTTTTTAGTAATGCAACTACTTTTATAGTTGTATTCACAGCTGTTTTTATGGTTGTATCAAGCTATTGAAGTGAGTCTACATTCAAAAAGTCAGGAAAAAAGTGGCAAAAGAGACTCTAGTAAAGGAATTAAATTAGCGTCAGAAGGATTTAAGGTAAATTACATTAGTCAAAGCCTTGTTATGTGCAGGGATCTATATGTAGTATGTTCACGTTTATTATTTGATTATTTAATGCCTTAGTTAATTCTCTTTACTGTTTACATCAACCCTTGAGTTTAATATTAAAACTCAGACTTAATTCTAGTACATTCACTTTATTTTCTTGAATACAGAGGGAATAGTTTTGGATTTTATTATTTCTTAGAGAAAGAAATCAGTAATAATTAAATATAAATCTTAGACACTACTTGATAAATAATCACCAAAAAGGTCATTCGAAGGACATTTGGATATGTTGTGCGAGGTGACGTGGAGCCACGGCCAAACAGACACAAAATCAAACCACAAACAAACCACATTGGTTTGTGAAGGCGTACCTGGAAACTTCCCACGTTCTGCTGTGAATCTTAGATCGTTTCCGTTTCTGTCTTTTGGAGCTTACTTTGAGCACCTTGAAGTTTCAAAGTATGTCTCTTTCATTTCATGATGGAAGGAATGAAGTGATCTTCCAGGAGTCTACTTTAGGCACAAATCATTTTAATGAGCAAAAAAATGAGTAACTAAAAAAATAGGTAGTTTTAGTTTCTTAAAATGGGTTTTCTTTTAAACATATATAGGAAAGCACTATTTTAAGATATAGAAGAAAAGCAAAATAAAAAATTAGCTTTGTTACCTTGCCTCCATATTAAGTCATTCTTATTTAATTTGTCAAAAATCACAAAAATCATAGGGCTTACACACCCTATTAATACAATGTGGCTATTCAATAAATACCAGTGTTCCTATGTATTCTTTGCAATACACCTGGTCTTACCATCTCTTGTTTTTATATCCACATTGAATCTATGCTCTGCTGAGCTCTATTTTGTCTTATAGAACAAGCCTACTTCAAGGACCTCTCTACCTGGTTTGCTTGTAGTAGATTTCTTTTCTTCATTGAATTTCCTTATCTTTTCTGGTAGTGACACGGGACATCACCTCCTTGGGCCAACTCTTCCCAATTCGTCTTTTAACAGTGTCTGGAATGCTGGGGGCCAAACATTAGGGTGCACAAGAATCACGTGGGCAGCTTGTAAAAATGTGTGTTTCTTAATCCCTACTTCAAGAAATTCTTATTCAATAGGTTTGGTGAGAAATGGACGTGAGTGCTTTTTTCACAAACGTCAGACAATTTTGATGCAAGTAGTTGAGATTGACACAATAATACTCTGCAATAAGCAACGACTCATGACTCTGAGGACTACTTTTTGGGAAGAAATCCTTCAGTCATCTATTACTATATAAGAGAACATCCAACAGTTAGTTGCCCAAACCATCCATAGTAGTTAATTTTGCTCAAGAATCTCAAGTTGGGCAGGAGATGGTCGTAACGCCTTAATTTGTCCACCTGATGTCAGCTGAGGTGGTTTGTGACTCATATGGTTGGCAGGTTGTTCTGGGTGTTGGCTGGCAGGTCAGCCAGAAGGCTGTTAGTTAAGAGCTTTGGCTGCGTTCTACATGGGATTGCCCATGGGGCTGCTTGGGCTTCCTCACAGTATGGTGACTGAGTTCTAAGAGTGTTTCAAGAGGAAGTATGTAGAGGCTTCTGATGTCTTCAGACCCGGCCCCAGAACCTGACACAGAATCATTCCCTCTGTATTCCATTTGTCAAAGCAGTGAGAGAACTCTCTCACATTCAGGGAGACGGGACATGGACCCCACGTCTCAATGAGATAAGTGTCAAAGAATTTTTGCCTATTTTTAATCTGTCATAGTAACTTGATAATTTCAGGCTGTGATCACTAAAAGGGAATGTAGATGTAATTTAGCCTACTGGCTTCCAAGTTAAACATGGATGATGAAGCATTGGAGTACAAGAAGAAAATATTGGAACTTTATTATATTTTTCTCATTACTTATTTTGGTATTTATCATACAATAAAATGGACTCTTTTGCTTTTGGTGTATAGTTTTATGAGTTTTAATACCTGTATCATTTTGCATAGCCGCTGCTGTAACCAGGATAGAGAACAGTTTTATCACCTAAAAAACTCTCTTATGCTATCCCTGTATGATCGCACACTTACCCTGCCTATAACTGCTGGCAAACAGTGATTAATTTTCCATGACAAGAGTTTTGTCCTTTCAAGAATGTCAAATAAATGAAATAACAGAGTATGTTACCTTTGGAGACTGCTTTCTCACAGTGCTTTTGAGATTCATTTATGTTGTTGCATTTATCAATACTTCATTCTTTCTTATTACTGAGGAGCACTGCACTGTGTGAATAGAGGTTGGCTTATCTACTCACCCGTCAAAGGACGTTTGGCTTGGTTCCAGTTTTCAGCTCTCATAAATAAAGCTGCTATGAATATTCACATTTGGAACTTCATTATGTTAAATGTAGAGTTTAAAAATATAAACTTGGAAGTGTGTTTTAAAATGTCAATAATAAAATGATACAGTAATGCATGTTTATAATTTACATGTGAGTTGTGTATGAGTTCTCATTAACTCAATGATAAGAGTATGTGATCAAAACATTTGGAAACTGTTGCTAATGACTGAAGCTGTGTGATGAATACATGGACTTTATTATACTGTACCTTCTACTTGTATTTGTTTTAAAATTTCCATAATCTACATTTTTAAAAGATTTATAGATCTCTGCCTGGCCCACCCGACTAACGTGATGGGGATAGCGCTGAGACTTGAGGCTGTTCCTGGACACAGGGACAAATGGCAGAGAGACACCCAGAGCTTCTACCTCTTCCGATGTGTCATGAAGCTGATTTAGGTGAAATGACAAGTTACATAAATATTTTAAGTTAACCATACATATTCTCACATTGTAGCATTCAGTAACCACATATTTAGAAAAACTGGTGAATACTTAAAAAAGTCACATTATGGGAACTAATCAAGGTCAGAAACGCTGCTCTTGTATGATCTGTGTTCTCCCCCACCCCCTGCAAGCTAGATGTATGTACTGCAGAGAAAACAAATTACTAGGCTTGTAAGAACTGAAAGTCCTCAGTCTCTCTGCCTGGTGTGGAAAGAGATCCTATTTCTACTTAGCCATTTGTTAGGAATTCAGCACCCAAGAGAAAACAATGCATAAAAACTTTAGCATGGTTACAATTCTGCAATAATGATGCAAAGAAATGTAATTTGTAAGAAACCAGCACTTGCCAAGCTGCTACCTCTTAAATTGTCATTGGTCCCTTGGTTTGGGCTGAGAAATTTTTTTATTTACTATTATTGTTGTTTTTATCTATTATTTTCCTGTATAAAAGAAAATTAAGGTACCTGAATGGGCTTAGCTTGGCTGAAACCTGACAGCTGATAGAATTCTTTTCCATCCCGCACTCTTAGACTTTGACGGCGCATCAGAGATAAAGAGGAAAGACTGGCATCGTCGATATAAAGTTGTATTCACACCAGCCAAGGAACCCAAATTTGAAACAAGTGACTACAGCTCATTACAATTCAGCATGTCTCAGCTATTTACATCCTCACTTCCTCTGTTTTCTCAGCTACAGTATAAGGAGAGCATTGCATTTCCAATAAATAATGTATAATTAATTAGCATTTCCAAAAGCATATACCCTTCACATATAATTGTCTTCCCTCTACCAAAGCAACAGGTACTAATGAGATCAGGTTTTCGTCTTGGAGCAAGGGGTTCCTGCTGTTCGGCAATTATGGAGTGCTTAAGGAATGGAACTCAATTTCTCTTGGTTCATCCATTTAAAATCAACCTTGTTACAATGGAATGGATAGAATTCTTCTAGATGGGAAATATCATTTAACAAAGTTAGAGACAAAGGATGCTTGCTCTAAGGAAATTTTAATATGTACCACCTTGGAGAGCTTAATCATTCTGAATTAGAGAGGCTGTTCAAGATGATGGCATAAGAAGATCCTGAACCCACCACCTCTCACAGCACAAAACCCTACAGCCACACATGAAAGAACTGCCTTTGCCAAAGACCTGAAAAACTGCTGGACAGCTCCTCCACAAGAAAGAAGAAAAGAGCCACACCAAGGATAGAAGAGGTAGAGACATCATCGGGCCAACCCTTACACCCCCAGTGCAGGATGTACAATTGGGAAGAACGCCACAAATCCAGAGTTTCTCCCCGAGACATGAGGGGTCTGTGCCCTACATCAGGCACTTCGACCCTTGGGAACTGGATCGGAGAGACGAGCTCCCAAAATGTCTGGTTTTGAAAGCCGAGGGAATTTGGGTCAAGAACCACAGGGTTATAGGGAATGGAAATTCCACTCTTAAGGTGCTTGCGTGCACACTCGCTTGCCTGGGACCCAGCATTAAAGCAGCAATTTGAAAAGTACCTAGACCATACACGAAGACTCATGCTAATCTTTTTTTTTTAATAATCATTTTATTTTTTATTTTTAAAAATAGTTTATTGTCAAATTGGTTTTCATATAACACCCAGTGCTTCTCCCCACAAGTGCCCCCGACCATGACCATCACCCCCTCTCTCTCTCCCCCTCCGCCTTCAGTCCATGGTTCCTTTTCAGTATTCAGTAGTCTCCCTTAATCTGTGTCCCTCACTCATGTGCTAATCTTAAAGCACCTGCAAGAGGGCAAGAGCCTGTTTGGAGTCTCTTCAGGGATGCTTGTGGGTGTTATTTTTGCATTCTCCCTCTGAGCTACCAGCACCGGTGTGTGTACCCCTCACCCCTAACGCAGGCCCCCAGTTCCACCAGGGCCAGGCAGCTGAACACCCTACCTCTGCAGCCCTGCCAGAGCTAGTAGCCACATGGACTTCACACAGGGATGCCCCTTGGCTGCCTGGCTCTGGTGGCCAGGAAGAACTGCAGTTTTGGGTCCTATGGGTCTACAGTAAGTGGAGAGGCAGTTCTTGGCATTCTTCGTATTACCACACACCTGGAAGCTATGGAAGTGCTCTCAGGGAACGCAGGCTAAGGGATGCCATCTTTGCACTCTTTCTCTGGTTTCTCTAAAGCTCTCCAGTATTTCCCAAAAAGGAGCTTACAGACTCATTTTGAGCCCTAAGTTTTGCAACTATCACCCAGCAGACAACATCAGATTGCCTTGTCTGGAGGCCAACAGGGCTTATGTGCAGAGCTGTTTGCACACATCTGTGCAGCTCTTAATAGCTGCTGCCTGAGAATATAGCTTCCAGTCAGCCTAAAACTAGGGGCTAGTCCCTTCCCCTGGAGCACTCATGGGACTTGGCATTCCTTCAACAATGAGGACCTATCAAGAATAAATTTTTAAAAATGTATAAAGCTCTGTGGTTACAGAGGTTTGAGAAAAAGCAAAGAGGTAGGGCAGGATTAAAAATAAGGTTTGTACCTTACAAGAAGCCATCCCTTCAAGACTGGGAGAGGTAGCTGTTTCACCAAATACAAACACAGAGGGTCAAGCAAAATGAGGGAAAAGGGGAATATGTTCCAAATGAAAGACAAGATAAAATATCAGGGAAAACCCTCCACTTTAATGAAATGGAGGTAAGTAATTTACTTGATAAAGAGTTCAAATTCATGATGATACTCACCAAACGTGGGATAAGAGTGGATGCACACAGTGAGAACTTCAATAAAGAGACAGAAAACCTCAGAAAGTACCAAACAGAAGGCACAAGGCTGAATGATACAATAAATAACTGTAAAATACAGTAAAGGGATTCAACAGCAGACTAGATGGAGCATTAGGAAGAATACGTGGTCTGGAAAACAGGGCAGTGGAACTTACCCAAACAGAACAGTCAAAAGAAAAAGGAATTTTAAAAAGTGAAGGTAGTTTACAGGACCTGTAAGACAACACCAAGTGGAATGACATTTGCATTATAGGGTTCCTAGAAGAAAAAGAGGAAGAAAGGGGCAGAAAGACTATTTGAAGAAATGGCTAAAAACTCCCTTAACCTAAGGGGAAAAAAAAAAGATATTCAGATCCAGGAAGCCCAGAAAGTTTTAAACAAAATGAACTTAAAGAGACCCACAATGATCACATTATAATTAAAATGTCAAGAGTAAAAGATAAAGAGAGAATCTTAAAAGCAGCAGAAAACAACTTATTACATACCAAAGAGCACCCATAACAGTATCAGCTGATGTCAGCAGATACTTTGCAATCCAGAAGGGAGTAGCATGATATGTTCAAAGTGCTGAAGGCAAAAAAACTTCCAAACAAGAATACTCCATCCATCAAGATTATATTTCAGAATTGAGGGAGAGATAAAGAGCTTTCTAGACAAACAACAGCTAAAGGAGGTCATCACCATTAAACTGGATCTGCAAGAAATGTTAATGGTACTTCCTAAAGCAAAAAAGAAAGGACACTAATTAGTCACAAGAAAACATATGAGTAAAAAATTCCCTAGTAAAGGTAAACATATTGTAAAATTAGTGGCTTAACCATATGTAAAGTTAATATGAAGGTTAAAAGGCAAAAGTAGTAAAAATAACTACCATAATTAGTTAAGGGGTACATAAAAAGATGTAAAATGTGGCACCAAAAACATAAAATTGTTTTTGGTGGTGGAAGGGTAGAAAAAATGTATAGTTTTAGAATGTATTCAAACTAACTTGCTATCAATTTAAAATAGACTTTTTTTTGTATATATATATATATACACACACACACATACACACATACAATGGTGACCATAAAGCAAAATCCTATAATAGATACACAGAAGATTATGAGAAAGGAGTCAAAGAATAATGTTTTAGAAAGTCATCAAGTCATAAAGAGAAGAAGAAAGAAACAGAGAGGAACAACAAAACAGCTAGGTTTTAAACAATTAAAAAAATGGCAATAAGGACAACCTACCAATAATTATTTTAAATTTAAATGGGCTAAATTCTCCAATCAAAGATAGTGACTGATAGGATTAAAAAACCCCAAACACCTTCTGTGTCCTGCCTGTAAAACACTCACTTCAGATGTAAAGACACAGAGACTGAAAGTGAAAGAATGGAAAAAATAAGTTTCATGCAAGCGAAAACTAAAAGAAAGCTTGGGTAACAATACTTATATCAAACAAAATAGACTTTAAAGCAAAGACCATAATAAAAGACAAAGAGGGGCATTACTTCATGATAAGGTGGTCAATCCAGCAGAAGACATAATATTTGTAAATATTTATGCACCCAACACACATTAGTGGGTTTGAGCACCGCATCAGACTCTACATTGACAGCTCAGAATCTGGAGCCTTCTTCAGATTCTGTGTCTCTCTCTCTGTCTGTCACTCCCCTTTGTATTCTCTCTCTCTCAAAAATAAACATTAAAAAAATAAAAAGAAAGTTCGGAAATTTACAAATATGTGGAGGTTAAGCAACATGATACTGAACAAACAATGGGTCAACAAAGAAATCAAAGGAGAAATTAAAAAAAAATACCTTGACAGAAATAAAAATGGAAATGCAACACAGCAAAATGTATTGGATGCAGCAAAAGCAATTCAAAGAGGGGTGTTTATAGTGATATAGATCTACCTCAAGAAACCAAAAAAAAAATCTCATGTAAACAATCTAATCTTATACTTAAGGAACTAGAGAAAGAGAAACAAATGAAGCCCAGGGTCAGTAGGAGGAAAAAAATAATAAAGATGGGAACAGAAATAAATGAAAAAGAGACAAATAAAAGATGATAGAAAATATCAATAAAACTGAAGGCTGGGTTTTTGAAGAGATAGACAAAATTGACAAGCCTTTAGCTAGACTTGCTAAGAAGGAAGAAGAAAGGGCTCAAGTCAATAAAATAAAAAATGAAAGAGAAGCTACAACTGATACTGAAGAAATACAAAGGATCATAAAAGACCACTATGACCGTATATGCCACCAAATTTGACAACCTAGGAAAAAATGGATAAATTCCAAGAAATATACAATCTTCCAAGATGGAATCATAAAGAAATATGAAATCCAAAAAGACCAATTGCTAGTAAGGAGATTGAACCAATCAGTCATTTAAAAAACTCTCAACAAACATAAGTCCAGGACCAGATGCTTCATTGGAGAATTCTACCAAATATTCAAGGAAGGTTAATGCCTATCTTTTTTAAGATTTCCCAAAAATTCAAGATGGGAACACTCTCAAACTTATTTTATAAGGCCAGCATTAACCTAATAGCAAACCAGACAAGAATACCACACACACACACACACACGCGCACACACACACACACACACACACACACACACACACACACATACACACACACCACAGGCCAACATTTCTGTTGAACATAGATACAGATATTCTCAGCAAATTTTAGCAAATCAAATTCAACTATATTAAAAGATTCATACACCATGATCAAGTGAGACTTATTTGCATCTAAGGATGCAAGGATGTTTCAACATCTGCATATCAATTAACATGATACATCACATTAACCAAATGAAAAGTAAAAGTTCATATGATCATCTCAATAAATACACAAAAGCACTTGACAAAATTCAACATCCATTAATGATAAAAAACTCTCAACAAAGTGGCTATAGACCGAATGTACTGCAATTCAATAAAAACCATATATGACAAGCCACACTAGCATCATACTTAACATTGAAAAGCTGGAAGCTTTTCCACCAAGATCAGGAACAAGACAAGGATGCTTACTGTTTTTCAACATAATATTGGAAATCTGAGCTAGAGCAATTGGGTAGGAAAAAGAAAGAAAAGTCATCCAAATAGAAAAGGAAACAGTAAAACTGTCACTATTTAAGAATGACATGACATGATTTTATATATAGAGTCCTAAAGACATCATCAAAAAGCTGTTAGAACTAATAAACAACTTGATTAAAGTTGCAGTGAACGAAATAAGTATGTAAAAATCTGTTGCATTTTTATAAACTAACAATGAACTATCAGGAATAGAAATTAACTGGGGCACCTGAGTCGCTCAGTTAAGCTTTTGACTTCGGCTCAGGTCTTTATCTCACAGTTTGTGAGTTTGAACCCTATTTGGGATTCTCTGTCCTCCTCTCTCTCTGCCCCTCCCCAGCTTGTGCTCTTTCTCTCTCAAAACTAAACATGAAAAAAAAGAGATAAATTAAAAAACAATCCCATTTACAATTGCATCAAAAAGAATAAAATATCTAGGAACAAATTTAAACAAGGAGGCAAAGTTACATTGAACACTATATTGATGAAAGAAATTGAAGAAGACACAAATAAATGGGAAGAAACTTCATGCTCATGGATTGGAAGAATTAATATTGTTAATATGTCTACAGTTTCTAGAGCAATCTCCAGACTGAATGTAATTTCTTATCAAAATTCTAGTAACAATTTTCATAGAAATAGAACAATTTTAAAACTTGTGTGCAACCACAAAAGATCCCAGATAGCTAGAGCTATTTTGAGGAAGAAGAATAAAGCAGGAGGCATCATGCTCCCTGATTTCAAAGTAGGTTAGAAAACTATAATAATCAAAACAGTATGATGTTGGCATAAAAACATATACATGACGCATTGGAACAGAATAGGGAGCCCAAAATAAAACAATACATGTATGGTCCATTAATTTACAACAAAAGATCTAAGATTATACAAAGGAGAAAGGATGGTCTATTCAATAAATGATGTTGGGAAAACTGGACAGCTACATGCAAAAGAATAAAAATGGACCACTATCTTATACTATGCACAAAAATTAACTCAAAATGGATTAAAGACTTAAATGTAAGAACAGAACCATAAAACTTCTAGAAGAAAACACAGGCTTTTTGACATTCGTCTTGGAGGTAATTTTTTTACTCTGACTCCAAAGGTAATGTCAACAGAAGCAAAAATAAACAGATGGGACTAAGTCAAATTAGAAAGCTTCTGCATAGTGAAGAGAACCATCATAACATAAAAAGGCAACTTACCAAATGAGAGAAGTTATTTGCAAATCATGTATCTCCTAAGGGGTTAATATTCAAAGTATATAAAGAACTCATACAATTCAACAACAACAACAACAATAACAAACTCCAAAGCAAGCAATGAGATTTAACAAATGGGCAAGGAATCTGAGTAGACATTTTTCCAGAGAAGACATACAGATGGCCAATAGGCACAGAAAAAGATGCTCAACATCACTCATCACAAGAGAAATCCAAATCAAAACCACAATGTGATACTGCCTCACACCTGTCAGAATGGTTATGATCAAAAGGATAGGAAATAATAAGCACTGGCAAGGATGTGGAGAAAAGGAAACCCTTGTACACTGTTGGTGGAAATGTAAATTGGTACAGCCACTATGGAAAACATTACAGAAAGTGCTCAAAAAGTGAAAAGTACAAGTACCATACAGTTTAGCTATTCCAATATCTAGCAGATATTTATTTAAAGAAAACAAAAACACTAATTCCAAAAGGTCTATCAACTTTTATGTTCTTTGTAGCATTATTTACGATTGTCAAGATATGGACACAACCATCAATGGATGAATAGAGAAGTTTTGGTAAATATATATACAATGGAGTATTACTCAGCTATAAAATGAAATCTTGCCATCTATGACAATATGGATGGACCTTGAGGGTAAGTGAAATAAATCAGACAGAAAAAGACAAAAACTGTATGATTTCATTTATATGTCAAATCTCAAACCAAAGCAACCAAACAAAACAAAGCAAAATGAAACTCATAGATGCAGAGAAGAGACTGGTGGTTGCTAGAAAGGTGGTGGGTTAGGAGGTAGTAGGCAAAATGGGCGAGGGGGGGGTCAAGAGGTATAATCTTTGAGTTATAAATAAGTCGAGGGGATGTAATGTATAGCATGGTGACTACTGTCAATAATATTCTATTACAAATTTGAAAGATGCTAAGAGAGTACTCTTAAAAGTTCCCATCACAAGAAAGTTTTTTTGTAACTCTACATAGTAATGGGTGGTATCAGGATTTATGATGGTGGTCATTTTGCAGTGTATACAAACGTTAAATCATATTGTACACCTATAATGTTGTATATCAGTCATCCTTAAAAAATAGAATTCAGTCAAATGAGTGACTACACATTGCTTTGGAAAGCCTACACAATTTAAAACTAATGCTTCTGAATTAGATAGAATAGAGCAGTCAGTAGGGCATGCTGATCTTTGAGTGTGGTTTTATCTGCTGTTGTAACGAATATTTAGTGCTATTAAGCAAGTTTAAATGAATAAGAGTTTCTTCACTTTATGTATACCCATGTGCTAGAGATAAATAAACTCTTATTGTAAATATGCCCCGAAGGCCTCGAATAGCTCTCAATTTCTTTTCAATGATCTATTGTTCTCTTAAGTTAGGAAATGAGACTAAAGTTAAAACAGACCCTTCAAGTCCATCATCTATTTAGGCAATTCCAGCATAATGATTAGAGATGAAAACATGGGGGTGAAAACTGATGGCACAGAGATAATTGGGGAGAGAGAGGCCTGAATTTGAGTCATGCATTTTGATATAACATTTGTTATAAATCACCTCAAGGATGTTATTGATAAGGTAAATATCTTCATTGTTTTTCAAGGCATGGCTGTAGGTGTCCCTCATCTCTTCCGGTAGACCTCTCTGTGACTGACGGAACTGCCTGAAACTGACCAGCACTCAGGGGCCATATACTGGTGGTATGGCCATTTCACCCTCTGTGGTAGTGCCAAGAAGTGACCAACCTCTGTCACCTCACACTTTATCACAATATGATTTTCAAACCCAGCTACAGGTGAGGATTACCTGGGGAGTCCTCATATGTAGCTCTCTGGACCTCACTTTATACCCAGTCAATGAACACTCAAATCTTTTTAAAACACCCCGGGTAAATGACGGAAATAATTGCATATGTTAAAAAAATAAATTGTGTTACATTAAAAAAATTAATTAATTAATTAATTAATTAAAAAAAAAGAATTAACCTTAAAAAAAACAACACCCCAGGTAAATTATATTGTTAGTCTTTGGAGGGACCATGTTTCACTCAGTTTGTTTAACTGGATCAAATGGAGGTATGGAGCTAGGTAACTAAGATAACACATGCATGTGTGCCCCCCCCTCCCACATTGTCATAAATAATTACAGTGTATGTTCATTTAATCTTGTGGATTTTATCTCACAATAGTACCCTGGGCACTTTTGAAGGCAAATGATAGATATTACAGAGATAACAAAAATATTCCCAGTTTCTCCATCATAGCTCAATTAGATACACACATTGTATTATGGATTTTCTCCAACCTTCTGGTGAATCTATAATAAGAGACACTTAAGATTTTCACTTAAGTATATATCTAGTAACACTGAACAATGCATGGGAATTGTAAGTCACTAACTTGATAAAGTTTACTTATTATTTTGGACAAAATTCCACTTCCTAATGTGTACTTCAATGTTTCCTTAAAGTTGCTGACTCTGAGGCTCATGAATTGTTCCAGTCATTGGAGGAGAGAGTGTAAGGGTCATCTATGGACTTGGTTATAAGCTTAAATCTTTACTTTGCTAGCTGGGAGACCTTTGAAAGTCATGATATTCTTTCTATATTTTTTCCACCACTTTGGATCATCTTGAAATCTCAAAATCTCCTGGAGCTCTGTATTCTGTGATAATAATCATTTGTTAAGTCATTGATAGTATTGTCTTGGCCACTGTCCTGCTAGTGTTTACCATTCAGGTAGAGTGACATTGACACGTCCATGAAATGATAGGTGACATGCAGCGTAAAAAGTCACTGGGATTGTGCAGAGCAGCCTTCTTCAAGATCATCGGTGGGTTGATAAAGGAAGGCTTGTGATAGGTAGTTAGAACTCGGCCAGGGCCATAAAGAAGAGGATTTAAATAAGCAAAAAAGAATGGAGAGGGCATCCCATGTCAAATGGGAAGTCTGGAAGTTGGAATATACATGCACTGGACTCAAGCTTTCCATTCTCCAAGAAAGCCAGACTGACTCTCCCAATGAAGTAAAATTCCCTCTTCCGCATTCCCGAAGCTCATTGCAATGTCCTTTATTATAGTATTTATCAGTATTTTTCTGAAGTTTCCCCCCCAGACTGCAGGATCATTTTCCATTTACCTTTGCATTGCCAAGACCCAGCCAATAGATTGACATTATGGATAATGGAAACAATAAGAACACCGGGAGGTAGGACTGGTGTAATGAATGTCATGGTACATCACACAGGACCCCATGGGGACCAAGTACTCATCTCCCAGCTGTTGGGAGTATTGGTGGGTGATGGTGGTCTACCCAATCACTTTCTGGGTATTAGTCTCAGCTGAAGGTCAGGTCCTAGGTCTGTCTCACCCTAGGTCAGGTCCCCTGCCTGCAAAGGGTCCATATCCAATGGCTGGCCAAAGCAAGACCATAAAACCTAAGTCTCTTTCCCTCCAAGCAAACAATCGTGAAGGGCTCACAGTGCAGGAGCTCCCTGTGGGTTTGCTGGAGGTCTTTGTTGAGTCTGCATTGCAGCTCAACTCTCCCATCTGTCCCTGCTTCCTTCGCCTCCTCCTGGTGTTCAGCCTAAGGGCACACTCCACTAAATTTCTGATATGCAAATTTCTACCTCATAGTCTGTTTCTCATAGAATTCAATCCAAGACAGCTGGTGTGGGAGTCTAATTTTGGATACTATAGAGGATAAGGTTGGAACGACCCTGCTTGAGCCCAAATGACACCTTCATGAGAATCCAAAGGGGTTGCCCTTGCTCATCTGTCAGAAAATTGTTGACCTAAATATACAAACCTATAGTGATTACGAAGGTGAAGGCACTCCCATAGTTAATCAGTGCTTTACAACTGAGCTACACATTGGAAATTGGCAGTCTTGAAATGGAAAGACAGATTTATGCCCGATTATGAGGGCTTTACTAATCAATGTGTGGATTTTATCTTCTCAATACTATCTCTCATTTTTGCTGACATTCTGAGGCCTTATTAGCTTTTAAACCAAATTTAAGTAATGATTCTTTTCATTGATGCTATAAGCAAATTTGCTATCAGTCTATAACATCCTTGAAATATATCCCTGGGAGTTTCTCAGTTCAATGTTATGTGCAATTTACCTGTGTTTAGGATTACAGTTTTGGAGGGGCGGGGGGGGGGGGGAAACAACCTACGGTTTCTCGTGTGTCTGTATGTTTACTCACTGGGGAACATCTTCAACAGAAATGAAAGTCTCCTAAATATGGTCCCTGAGACATCTCAGGCTAAATATTACACAGTACGTTGAATACTTGGCCCAGGGATGGTTAAGTATTATATAACACCAGCACCCTCACACGTCTGTGCAGAAAATGAAAGCTGAGATCCACTTCCCAACTTTGGTTCCAATGTAAGTCTTCCTTAAATTTCCCTAGATTAATTAATTTATGCATGTGGGTATTCTACAATACTTTCCTTGTAATACTAAATCACACAACACTAGCATGTATGTTATGGACAGGTCAGGTTATTAAGGTCAGATGCTTTAGCATAGAATATACCTCATATTAATACTTTTGTTAAAATCCTCTGGTAATACTAAAAAATCTGTCAACTACTTTCTATTTTTATGTTTTTATCAGAAGATTTATCCTTTTGATGCTTTCAGTCAGAATCCTTCAAATATTCCGCCCCATTCCAGTGAGAGAAAGTGAATTATTCCTTACCATCAAGAAGATAAAATCAGTAATAGAACAACTACTATAGATCAGCTGGTACCTTCTTCTTTGACAATATGCTTCATTTTGATAACAGAAGGATTTGGCCACCTTGCTCAACCCAATTTAAACTTCACACAAGGTCATAAACTAGTAACGAGAAACTGAATTTTCAGTTACATCCTGCAGGGAATTTTTTTCCAGCCCTAATCTGTAGCTTTGGGCATCAGCCTCTGTATACAGGCTTTTTGATAGGCAGGCTATAGATGCATCAAAAGGTACAGCTTTGATGGGTTTTCTTCTCTAATGTGCAGTAATTAAGAAATTTATGATTATCCCAAGATTCCCTTTTGAATGAAATGAACTCAAAGACCTGGCAGAGTGGATTACTTAGGAATCTCACACCTACTGTGTCCCCCAAATGAGATGAATATGGAACCTCAAGAAGTATATTTTTTAGTAAGTGTATATATTACTTATAATTTAAACTAATACTTAAGTTTATGTGCTGAAGATGTGGATTAGAACATGTAGGTATATGTCCTTCACTTTAATATATGATTTAGAAATTCATGACCACTTCAAAAATAATGACATGTTTAAAAATGTGATAGGAAGCAGTACTATCTCCCCCAAATCTGTATCTTGCTCAAAAAGTCCTCCTTATTCTTACATTGATGGAAAACACCAGCCAGTAATCAACTGCTCTTTCTCCTGCTAAGGTTACAGTCTCTCTGGACAGAAACTTGAGTGAAGCTGAACTTGGGTATGGGGACAGGATTTCAGTCTAGGGAAAGAGGAAATAAAAAATAAACACACAAAAGAGAAAATGAAGCCCATTACTAGCCTGTCTCTATCATGTGAAGTGTGAAACTTTGCCACAGATTATCACCTGTTTGTCAGTTACATATTTGAGAGTTGACTTTGGAAATAAAAAATAAAGGAAATATTTACTATCAATAAAGAGGAGAAAGACATTCTACCAGGCAATAATTGGTATAATTCTTAGCTCAACTGTCATTTTATAGAGACCAAAAGCTCAAACTCTGTAGCTCATTATTACAAAAGATAATTTAGGCTTTGAATTTTGCAGGTGTCTCAGGGTAAAATGCAATCAGCATTAATTAAAATACTGCTGCTTATAATTATGTCTATGATAGGTTCCGGAGAACAAAATCTACCATAAAACAAATGCTACAAAAATAATTAAACAAAAATAAAGGCTCTGTAGAGTCAGATTGTTTCAAATCATTTACCTAAATATGCACATTCACGTTTATGTTTGTTTATTCAGCGTTTTTCCTTCATGGATTAGTATTCTTCCATAATCGAGGTTTTCCTCAAATCTCACCAATGCCATGAAGATTTTCTGAAATTGATAACATTTTCCTACTGTTCTCCTCTTCACCTCTGCCCATTGCTTCTTATTTATTTTTTATTTTTTTAAATTTTATTTTAGAGAGAGAGTGCACATGAGCAGGGGAAGGCACAGAGGGAAAGAGAATTTTAAGTAGGTTCCATGCTCAGTGTGGAGCCTGACTCAGGGCTCAATCTCACGACCCTGGGATCATGACCTGAGCCAAAATCAAGAGTTGGACACTCAACTGACTGAGCCACCCAGGTGCCCCTGCCCATTGCTTTTTGACCTGCAGCTCCTTCACCCACACATTTTTCTTGTGTGTTCACCATAGTTCTGCCTTTGATCTTGCCTTCTTGTTCTATGTGTTTTTCCTGGGCATACCTTTTACTGGAACAAAGGATAACTAACTTCTAGTCCTAAATTGTCACCCTCATTTCTGCCTAGATGTCTTGTAGACCTTCAAAGTGAGGATGTCTAATACTGTACTCATGCCTTCCCTTCCCAAACCTGCTTAAGTTCCATATTCCAACCTTGCCCAGTGATATCATTACTGAGTCATTCTTCCTGCCTCCTCTTCCACTGAGCTTCTAAATCTTAATTAAATCTGTCTCAGACAAAGCATTTTCTTCCATTCCTAATGCCTGGTATAGTTCAGGCTTGCACCATCTTTTGTCTGGGCCATTTTAGAAGCTTCCTTTTTTGGATATTCCTATTGCCAGATCATTCCCCCATTACTGCACATTCCACATTACTATCTGAGATACCTATAAAACTAGTAAACTTTATTATTCCCCTGTTTCAAACCTGCATCAGTTGTCTTTTGCTTATAGGATTAAACAAAAGTTTGTAAGCTAGGAAAAATCTGGTAGTTAGCAAATGCCCTTAGCCATATGGATACTACCTCTCAGCTCCATACTCCTACCCACCTACATTGCTTCCAGCACACCCTTGGCTCCAGTCCAGCCAATATTTTCCTAACATAAGCTTTTTAAATTTTTCTTCTCAATATTGTTTTCTTTGCCTGGAATGACTTTTCTTCATTCCCCTATCAGGTTTTAAAAATAAAATTTGTTTACTGAGACTATTTGAAGTTTACTTTTAAAATTACTTTTCATTTTGTGCATTTTGGGCTTACAATTTCAGAGCTGACAAAAAAATTCATTCACAAGTTCAATAACAATGAAGACAAAGAGATTTTTCCTTTAGCATTTTTCTCTAAAAAAAGGTCATCTTCTTCCAACCCATAGAGGAAACACAAATAACTCCAATAAATTCTTATTCTCCCAGATGCCATGGCTGAAACTTATTTGGAATACAGAAGACCATGACCCAGAAAAAAAATGTTACAACAGTGACTGCAAAATTAATCAATGCTGTCTACGATTCAGAATAAATTAAAATGAAGATTAGGTGTTAAATGTTCTGAAGCTCTTATGTAAAATGTTGATGATTAAGGAATATATTTTACTTTTTATTATGGAAAGTCATAGAATTAGCATAAGGAGAACAGTATAAATGAATTTCCATTCACCAGTCAACCAACTTTAAGAGTTGGTGACTTTGGCAATCTTGTGTCATCTATCACCCACAGCTTTATTTTCTGGAGTATGTTAAGGTATAATTGCAGTCATTAAAACATTTTATTTGTGAATGCTTCAGTTTGTAACTCTGTCATAAAGGATTATTATAAACTTAATAACAAATCATTATGTTACCTAACAAAATAAGCAATAATTCCTAAGCTATCATTATTAACACATTATATTTTTATCTATATCAATTTATTATTAAATCACTATTAATTTCTTACTAACCCATCGAATCTGTTTTCATATTATTATCTCACAAATGGATTTTTACAGCTGTTCAAATGAGGTCTATATATTATATTTGGTTGATATGTTTCTTAAGCATCTTTTAATCTATAGCAATTCACCCAATTCTTTTTTTTGTTTGTTTATATCATCTATTTGTTGAAGTGTTAGGTCATTTAACCCACAAGATTTGTCATATTTGGAAAAATCTCTACTTATTCTTTAAGACTTGAACTCGTGTGTTCTCTCTGTGATGCTGTCACCAACTCCCAAAGACAGATTTATCCAGCCTCTGAGTTCCCACAGCACTGAGCACATGCAATCATCAGGTTGTTGTACAGTTGCTTAGGTGTTTTCTTTTCCAGTAGATTAGAAGACCCTTGAACACAGGAACACTATTTTATTCGTCTGCATTCCCAGGGCTTAACGTCCAACATGACACACAAACACTGCTTCATAGCTTTTTGCAAAGTGAATGAGGAAATGAACAAATAAGATAGAAGACAGAACATACTTGAAGAAAGGTGTTGGCATAGAAATATGATCATTGGAAAAGGAGACAAGGTAAAATCTAGTTAATATTTTTCATATTTTATAGGGCGTATCAATTGCTTCTACCCCAAACTGCCTAATTCTTACATGAAAAATGATATTTAAAAAATCTACCATTTGTATGACTTTATAATCCTAGGGGTTTTTTTTTTTACTTTTTATTTTGAAATAATTATAGTTACATAGGAAAATGCGAAAATAGTACACTGAGTCCTGGGAATTCTACATCTGATTTCCTCCCACTGTAGCATCATATGTAACTGCTGTAAATATCAAAACAGGGAATGCTGTTAATTGTTATAGATTTTTTTTCAGTTTTCTTCAATTTTTATATGAACATGTCATGTTTGTGTATTTGTGAGTATGTATATGGGTCTAAAAATCTATGTAATCTGATAGAACCCTGGTTTTAGTGAAAGATTTGCCTCCCAGTTTAAAATTATTGAATCATTAAAGTCACACAGAAAAAATAGTATTAGATCTAGTTCAGGTTTTGATGTCAATCTTGGTATACCTCCTTTGTTTCAAATATACAACAATAAAATATAAAAAGAGAGAATTGAAAAAAAGGATTTATGGGTTCCAAAGATGAGTTAAGTATTTGCAAACTCAGCAACAGGAAAGAAACAACAATAACAAAATAAGAGGAAATCTCGGGTAGTCTCTGTTGTGGGAGCAGGCAGTGGCTAGGAGGATTTTACTCTCTAGGGATAAATGAAGAGGAAGACTTTCCACAAACTGCCCAGGACAAGCGTACCGAAGTTTCTCCCTTTTACGTGTGAAAGTGGGGTATGGCTAAGGACTTGCTGTCTGAAGGTGTAGATTCACAGGAAGCTCCCAAGGCTCTGGGGGGTGAGAGAACAGACACTTATCTTCAAAATAAGAACCCATCAGGCTGCTTGTTGCTCTGTGTCTGGGTCTGTGGTATCCTCAGCATCAGAGAGAGTGCTGAAGTTCAATCTAAGATCTCATCTTCAACTGAAAGCCTAGGGTCAGTGATGGGGGTAGGGACAGGAGCAGCTGACGAAAGGCTGGACCTGGAGAGGGTGAATTTAGGAGAAAGAGGGAAAAATAAAAACTTCTCACTCAAAATGTATTCCCCAGTGAAAATTCTAGAATATATGTATATCTTCATCTAAGCAAGATGGATGACAAAACAGCAATTGGAACATGAATTTATTTCAGATTCTTAAAAAACTGTGTCTAACAAAATCTTTAAATCATGAATGTTTAAGATAGTCAAAAAGGAAATTTTAAAAAATTCACTGAAAAAGAACAAAAAATTTCTAAAACATAATCAGGCAGAGATAAAGGAAGAATAGTTGGATTAGGGAAAATGCTACTACAGATTAAAAAAAAAAAAGCCCAGTCATTGAAATAACTATCAATAAATGAGATTGTTTCTACATTGCAAGAAGGGAAAAAAAGGGAAGGAGGAAAAGAGAGAGAAAGAGAGAGAGAGAAAGAGAGTTAAGACACATATAAGATAGAAAAAAAGCTTCAAAATGCATCTGGTAGTGGTTCTAGAAAAAGAGATTAGATTGAATAAGAAATAAATAATATTTGATGAGATAATGGGAATATTTACAAAACTGAAGAAAAATGAGTTGTCACATCAAAATTCTACTCTAAGTATTGATCAAAGTAAATAAAAATAAATCCAGACTTAGGTACATTGAAGATGAAGAATCTTAAAAGCTATCAGAGGAAAAATGAAAAATTACCTATAAAGTAATTAGACTTATAGCAGATTTCTTATTACCAAATATTGATACCAGAGGCAGTGAAAAATAGCTTAAAACTGTTTAGAAAGTAATGTTCAGACCAGAATCTTTAAAACTTTATATTGAAATATTTTGAGACTATCCAAAAGTAGAGTCAACCTAAAATTGTATATTCAGCTAAACGAACATACAAGAGTGAACACGAAGAAAAATGTTTTTGAACATAGAAGGACTAAGGAAATCACCATGCAAGATCCTCACCTCATAAAGGCTGTGCTTCGGCAAGAAGAAAAATGAACTCCAAGAGAAGATGTAAGTTTTAAGGAAAGGTGATGAACACAAAAACTGTTATGTCAATAATTTTAATCAACTATGTAAAAAAAGACCAAACAAAACTTGTATATATGTTTGAAATGGGTAAAACTCTAGGAAAAATAACAATATGGAGGACGTTTATTCCATGACTAAAGTGTGACCCAGTCACACGGAGGAGAATGGATATATTGAATACATTCAGACTGTTAAAAATACATATTTCATATACCTGTTAAACATGAAGGGCAATAAAAGGCATGTGGGTTGGAAAGGAAAAAATAAAATGTTCCCTTTTGCATATTACATAATTGTATATACTAACATTGAACATGTGGGAATTAAAATTTGAAAACATAATATATTTACTCCAAAGAAAATGAAATACTTAGGTATAAACCTAATGAAACATGCACAGGGGTCTGTATGCTGCAAATTACAAAATGCTGAGAAAAGAAATCAAAGCAACTCTAAATAAATGAAGAGACAAACTATGTTCATACAGACATGCCATTGGAAGGCTCAACAAGGAATGATATAATTTCTCCCCAAATTGATTTAATGCTATTCCTACCAGGATCCTACCAATGATTCTGCAAACATAGACAAATCTATTCTAAAAATTATATAGAAATGCACAGTCCCCAGAATAGGTAACATAATTCTGAAAAAGAACAAGGTGGGAAGATTCACTCTATTCTATATTAAGTTCTCCTGTATAGCTATAATAATCAAGACAGTGTGGTGTTGAAGGAGAGACTGATACAGTAAAACAGGATAGAAAATCCAGAAAAATATGCCCAACTGTTTTTTTCACCAAGGTGCTAAAGCAACTCAACAGAGGGAGATAGGCTTTGTTCGCAGGCTGCTAGGGCTACTGGACACAGCAAAAAATGAGTCTTGACCTAAATCTCATACCTTGTTAAAAATTAACTCACCATGAATTATGGACACTAATGTGAAGTGTAAAACTATGAAACTTTTGAAAAAAGCACAGGAAAAAGTCTTTGGAGTGTATGGCTAGGCAAAAGCTTCTTAGCCGTGACACCAAATAGGTATGATCCATAAAAGGAAAGATTGACACATTGGATCTCATGAACATTAAAAGCTCTGCTCTGTGAAAGACACTGTTAAGAGGATGGTAAGTTAATGTTTCGGACCTGGGAGAAGATATTTGCAAGCAACGTATTCAACTAAGAAGCAGTACCTAGAATATATAATGAACTGTCAAAATTCACCAGTAAAAAAGCAAAGAGCCAAGTAAAAATGGCCAAAAGACACGATCAGACATTTCACGGAAGAAGATATATAGATGACAAGTATCCACTTGCAAAATCGTCCGACAGCAGTAGTTACTATAAGAGACATGCAAAATAAAATCACAGTGAGATCTCGTTACATATCCATAAAAATAGCTAAAATAAAAATAGGGACAACTGTCAATGCTGGTGAGGCTACTGAGAAACTAGAGCACACATACGTCATTGGTGGGAGTTTACAATGATACAGCCGCTCTAGAAAGCAGTTCGGTAGTCCCAGTGAAAACTACGTAGGCAGCCACTGTACAACGTAGCATTTATACTCTTGAGCATTTATCTCAGAAATGAAAACTTTTGTTTATAACAAAAAGCTGCACACATACATATATTTGTAACAGCTTCATTTAAAACAGCCAGAAACTGCAAACAATCCAGAAGTCTTTCCACAGGCAAGTGGTTAAGCAAACTGGGGTAAACCCTTATCAAAGGATACTAATACTACAGCGAGAAAAAAAGACTAATTGTTACATGCAACCACCTGCATGAATCTACAGGGAATGGTGCCCTGTGAAAAAGAGCCAATCCCAAACCTCTACGTATTGTATGCGTCCATTTACATAACATTTTTGGAATAACAATATAGAAATGGAGAAGAGATTAGTGATTTCCAGAGATCAGGGATGACGTGGAGGTAGGAGGAGAGGAAAAGGGTGTGGATTATAATAGAAAGAATCCTTGCAATGGAATAATTCTGTATCTTGACTGTAACAATGTCAGAACGTCAATACCCTGGTTGTGATATACTGTCCTACAGTTTTGCAAGACACAGCTGTCACTGGGGAAAACCAGGTAAAGGTATACAGGCTCTCTCTTTAGAATTTCTTACAACTGTGTGCAAATCTATATTCAGAATAAAACATTTAGGAGTTCCCGGGTGGCTTATTCAGTTAAGCCTCTGACTCTTGATTTCAGCTCAGGTCATGATTGTAAGATTGAGTCCTGTGTGTTGGATCTACTGGACATGGAGCCTGCTTAAGATTCTTTCTCCCTCTCCCTCTGTCCCTTCCCCACACGTGTGCATGCACATGCACGTTATCTCTCTCTCTCTCAAAACATAAAATAGATAAGATAAAATAAAATAAAACAAAACATTCGGGGCACTTGGGTGGCTGTCAGTTAAGTGTCTGACTTCAGTTCGGGTCATGATCTCATAGTTTGTGAGTTTGAGCCCCACGTTGGGCTCTGTGCTGACAGCTCAGAGCCTGGAGCTGCTTCGGATTTTGTGTCTCCTTCTCTCTCTGCCCCTCCCCTGCTCATTTCTGTCTCTCAAAAATAAATAAAAAACATGAGAAAAAAGCAAAATTAAAAAACAAAACTAAGGGTAATCTTTAATGGAAGAAAATATTTGTGCAGTTTCCAGGTGAACAGTAAATACATACACTCATACATACATTCATATGTGCACAAATACGTAAGACCAAGAATATTTAAGACTATGGATTTAACAGAAGTCAGGAAAGGTTAAAAAAGAAAGCAAAAATAAATATCTACCTACCTGCATACATGTATACCTACATGCATACACATATACTATGGTGAATAAAATCATGAAATGAAAAGGTTGAAGTTTGTCTAATAAATAAGAGTGTATTGAGTTCACATATTAAAAGACAGATGTCTCCTTCAGATTTTACATTTTATAGATGAAAACACCAAAGCCCGTGGAACCTACATGACTTGTGGTGTTCTCAAAGCAAATTGGATACAGAAGCCAGAGTGAAACCCAGTCCCCCTAACTCCCATGCTCGCATGCTATAAATAAAAAAAAGTTTTACCCCCGAAATGACCTACTCCACCAAATATATCCCATTAGACTTGCCGGCATGCCTTGCGATATCCTCAAATCACAAAAGAAGCGGAATGTGCCTGAAAATGGAATTACATTTTTCTCCAGAGTGAAGACTCTTCTGTATTTCAAAGGTCATTTATTTTTCAATTTTGCCATTTTTCAATTTCTCAACATGTGGCTCAGGGAACCTACCCTGAATCTAAAACTCATGAGCCTGATTACTCAAGCAGCTCAGTTTCACCTTTCAGCTCACAAAAACAGAGTTGCTTCCCCAGCCCTGAGGGTCAGCTTGGGGTTTTTGATCCTTGAACTTAGGGGGCTCACCTCCACCTTGGGTCCCGTGAGGAAGACAAAATCATAAATTATGTGATCATTAAATGAGAGTGACCAAGGGCTCTGTATCTTAATTCAGATTATTGTATTTCTTTTCACTGTTATAAAAATAAATGAAGGGATACAAAGTAATATTATTAATTCTAGAGGCAACTATATGGGTTTGGAATTAGAAGACTTACGTTTGCATTCATCAATGCCATTTCTTAGCTGTATGATCAAGAGCAAATTATTTGGCCAAGCAGGCCTTGGTTTCTTCATCTTCCAAATGTTCAGCCCTTAAAATTCCCTGATTATGAGGCTCAGTGAAATGAGAAAGCCTCTGGCCTTCAACAGGCATTTAAATTTGAATTAAAATTTTAAAATGTGAATTATTTTGGAAAGACTTAAATGTGGCCGTAGTGGAACAATTTAATTACTCTACAATTGTTTTCCCATGAAAAGTTCAAGTCAAGTATTTTCTTCACACACATATATTTCTGGAACTGCTTGCCCAGCTAGTGTGATTAATATTACCAGACAGTTACAGTGGAGGCCAGAAGACGTAGTGCTGAGGGTAACAACTGTCCACCGGGAGTAAGTGCCCGGCCAAACCGCTAAATAGAATGAAGCTCAGATAGAGATTCAGACCAACAAAACTAGAGTTGCTCATGACAACTCTAGAACAGCGTGACATGGGACAGGTAGGCGAGAGGCAACAGTGACCAAAGACATGGACAAGCATGTGAAAACATCAAAATAAACAGCTGGTATAAAAATATAACATAGGGGAGCCTGGGTGGCTCAGTAGGTTAAGTGTCCAACTTCAGCTCAGGTCATGATCTCACAGTCTGTGGGTTTGAGCCCCACATCAGGCTCTGTGCTGACAGCTCAGGGCCTGGAGCCTGCTTCACATTCTGTGTCTCCCTCTCTCTCTCCACCCTCCTCTGCTTCTGCTCTGTCTCTGTCTCTCTCTCTCTCTCAAAATAAATAAACATTTAAAAAGTATATATGATAATAAGTTGTGGTCATTATAAATAAGATGGACCTAAAATACTAGACCAAATGAGAGAGAGATGATTGGAATCAAAATGTAAAGGATTTCATGTCCTTAGTGTGCTCAAAAAGGAAGACAAATATATGAGTTGTTCAGACTTTTAAGTCAAGTAGGTGGATAAAACTTTAAGGGTAACTATGGAAAGAGCAAAAATACATATTAGCTAGCAGGAGAGAAATGAATAAAGGGAACTGTGAATCTCACTGAAAGAAGAGAAGGAGAAGGTAAGAAGCAAGGTAAAATCATGATGAATAGAAGACACAAAATAAGGAAATTTAAAACTCTATAATCTATATATTAAGTAATTTCATATCCATTAGTTAGATAAGAACATGCGTGGTAGGATAACTCACCAACTTTAGGGTAATGGCTGCTTGGGAGGCAGGATGGTGAAGTCGATGCAAAGGTGCTTTAAGTGGTATCAGGAAGGTGTTATCTAGATTACTTTGCTGACTGCTTCATAATGTGTACAAATACTTATCACTGTGCTGCACACCTGATACTAATACTGTATTGTACATCAGTTATTCTCCAATAAAACATTGTGTGAAACAAAAGTGGGAAAATGTTAGTATCTGTTCAATTTGGGCACAAGAGTATCTGTTATCTTATTTTCTATTGATTTGAAATATAGGGCAATAAAAAAGTCCGTAAGTTATATATGGTCATGAGGGCATATGCATACAGGTTAACCAAAAGAAACTCTACCCTTCATTGTAAAAAAAGTTTAATAAACAAAGCACTCATTTATAAAATAGTGAAAGCATAATATGTAGTTGGGGAACGTTCTAGTGTTGGTTCTGGATAAGGTAATCAGTGTGTCATTTGCTCGACAAATATCCTCCATTCCCTGCACCCTTCAGAGGCCGGGCATTAGCTCCAGAGTGCAACTTCTGTGTGATCTAATGTAGATAACTGAAAATAAGCAAAACATTGAGCCAGTGATTTTCGCAAGACAGGATCGTTTTCCTGAAATTCTCCATAGTGAATTGATGGTGGAGAAAATCCCTTGAAGGCCTAGCATATCTTTTCTTCCATGCCACAATTTTCAGGTCCGCATTCTTGGAATTCTTTTAGAAACGGACCTGAGGTTTTATAATAAAACTGGATACCGAAAGGTAAGTGGCAAAACTTGGTCTTTGTTGAAAGAAACCTGGTCTTATTCCATAGTCCTAGAGATTTCAACCAGAAACAAAGCCTAGCAGAGGGGCCCACAAAAACTCCATCACATATGCAAATGGGCAATTGCCAAAACCAATTACTGGCATAGACCAAATAATAATCTAGTCACGTGAACAGAAAAGTCAGTTTAACATTAAACGGGAAGTATGCCCCAGACTGACATTCTTTTGGGTTCACTGCTTCCCAGTTTCTGCAGGTTTTCCTTACCACATCATCTCCTCTAGATGCCCACAGGCAGTTCCGCTCCATTCCCAGTCCCCACAGCAATTTGAAGTTGAGGAAGGAACATTTAACCAGCCCTACTTCCAACCGTGGAGCAATTCTGCTACCCAAACACTTCTGTGCTACCCATTTTCCGGCCTCCTGTGGCGGCTGCCTCGGTCTTCTTGAGTCCCCACCTGGTCACCTGCCTCATTCCCTAGCTCAGGGGTCCCGTCATCTCTTCCAGTGCATTAGAATTCAGTCCTTGCATCCCAAATAGTGCTTGGGCCACTCCCTCTGGTAGATACATTTCCTTAATGTCTCCTTTCAACAATTTTGGGACTCTTCCTACTTCTAAATTCTCAATTACCAAGTGTGTTAGCTTTCTAGGGATGTTAAAACAGAAGACCACACAGAACAGCTTCAACAGCAGAAATTTATTGTCTCATGGTTCTCATAGAGGCTATGAGTTTGGGATCAAGGGACCTGTAGGGTCATACTTCCTCTGGAGTCGCTAAGGGAGGTTCTATTCCAGGCCTTTCTCCTACCTTCTGGTGGTTCCTTGGCTTGAGGCAATTTAATTCTAGTTTTCACATGATATTCTTCCTGTGTACAGCTCTGTCTCCAAGTTTCCCTTTTTTATAATAGCACTAGTGACAAAAAATTAGAGGCCCATGCCAGTTTGATCTTATCTCAACTAGTAATATCTGCACAACCTCATTTCCAAATAAAGTCACATTCTGAGGTACTGTTGGATAAGACTTCAATGCATGAACTTTTTGGGGACACAAGTCAACCCATAACACTATGTATGGTTTCTATAACTTATTGAGACACTGTGATTCATTTTTTAATTTTTTTACTTGTTCCTTTGTTCATTTATTCATTTAATGAATATTTGTTGAAAGCTCATCATATGTCAGACAGACATTCTGCCAGGCATTAGAAGAAACAAAAAATGAGAGGAAAGAAGCTCTCTGTCAGGAGACACAGGTGTGCAATGGAAGAGATCCTTCATTACAAGTTTAAAATAGATGACCCATTTTTCCCAAAACTGCTTTTTTTTTTTTAAACTGGTCATGATCTGCTGGATTTGATAGAACCATTAGTCTAATTAACATATCTATAAATTTCTTTAAAGTGTCTGTTACTAAATTTATCTGTGACAAAGATGTCTATTACATTGATTTTTACCATTTGTTATTTGTAAACTGTATTTTCCTGAACTTTGGATAGATATAAAAGAGCTCATGTGTTTACATTTCAGGGTCTGGAAAATCCAGTTACTATGCTCCTACTTAGCTATGAAAATGATTCCTGATAAAGAAAAAAAAAAAAAACATAAAAAGAGCATGAAACCTTCTCAAGAAGGATCCTTCTCTGAAACAAAAGGTTCTGCCTTTTCCAGACAAGAGATTTAAAGAGCGAGTCAAATGAAAAGATAGAAGAAATGGAGCACCTGGGTGGCCCAGTTGGTTAAGCTTCCAACTTTGGCTCAGGTTACGATCTCATGGTTTGTGAGTTTGAGCCCCGCGTCAGGCTCTGTGCTGACAGCTCAGAGCCTGGTATCTGCTTCAGATTCTGTCTGTCTGTCTGTCTTTCTGTGTCCCTCCCTTGCTCATGTTTTGTCTCAAAAATAAACAAACACTAAAAAAATTTTTTTAAATACAGAAGAAACAACAGGCAGAAGATATTTTTATCCAACTCCTGCCACATCACAGTGGCATTTTTAGTCTCTAAACACATTGCACTGGAGAGTACTCAATGCTCTCTTAAAACAACCCCAAGTGACCTTACAAAGCGTCCCTTTGCTGGGAGGAGCAGCACACTGGGGAAAAGTCACACGGAAGTGCTAATAGACTGCTTTTAGAGTGAGAGCCTCTCTGGCATGATGTCTTCAGGTTCAGTGTGTGTGTGCGCACGTGTGAAGTAAACCCAGCTTTCTCTCATCATGAAATTATGCTTCTTTTCTCTTGAATTCGATGACACAGCGCTCAATAACCCGTATTTACTTGTTCCCCTGTACAACACAAGCTGGCTGGGACTGGGCGCCGGCTCAGCTGGTCCGTTGAGATGAAGCAGTAAGAGAACATTCTCTGAAGCCCAGATCTCTGGACACACATGGGCATCGTTGGCCTACGTGTGTGGAACCCTGGCTGGCTGCCTGCACGGAGGTAAGTGCTGAGAGCATCATACGTGTGTTTGCACAGCGTAGTCATCTCCTCCAGCTGAGCAGCTCTGTCCACCTTGCAGAGGCTCAGGGCATTCTCTGCGTCCACCGTGGACTTAAAAATCACCAGTCACATCTAATTTGCTGAGCCGCAAACTAACATGGAGAATTAAAGACAGTCATGCTATTGCCCAAACCAATACACCTTTGGAAATGATCTTTGAAAAAGTCAGAGGCTTAGTTGTGATCTGCAAATTTCATGGATTTATAAGGAATCATAAGTTTCAGAGTGAGGGTCATTTATACATGACGCATATTTTTTTGAACAAATGAACATTCACATTGTTCCAAGCTACTATCTACATTATCTAATTAAATTTTTGAAAAGGAAGCATTTGTAAGTTTTTAATTTCTTTTGCATTTTAGGGTTGAAAGAGACTAAGAGAAGTCAAGGAATTTTTAGCTGAAGGTTCTGTTGCTAGTACATTCTGCTGCAGAGATCCACCTAATTCTAAAATGGTTAGGTGCCTTTTCCATTACATAACATTACTTTGAAATCTCTGTTTGCAGGACTTTTCAACTCGAGGTCCACAGATGTCCAAGAGGTTTGGAGATGGAGTTCAAGGTCCCGTGACTCAGATGGGAAAATGTTACACCTTCCTTTTCACTAAACTTGAACTGAACTTTAGCATTTGTTTCAATTATAAATGTCAGCAACAAACTTTGGAGGTCTTGTTTTTGTTTGGCTGTATTCTTATGAGGTTGGTAAAGGACAGGAATAAGAACTGAATATTGGACAGCGAACAGCAAGAGGGGGCCCTCCTTGGCGATAGGAATCCGGGTTATACATATGTGTAGACTTTAAATAAGTGGGGCTCATCCAGGTATGAGAATCAGAATTATCTTTAGAGTTTATTAAATATACAAATTCCTGGGCCTTGCTCTACAGAAATTTTGAGATAGCTGGTCTTGAGGTAAGTTCTGGTCATCTGCACTGTGATATACTCACATAGAAGGTACACTATAGTGCTCTGAAGGGGGTGGATGGGTGCATAATTAAATAATGAACAAGAAGGAAAAGTAGTGAAAGCAGCAGCAGGACTAAGGGACCGTGAGACCACTGGCCCCAGCTAATCAACTACAAGGTCACACTGGCTTTCTCCACCTCTTCCCATGCAGTTCCTATGTTGGGGACCTGCCTTTAATGCTGGGACACTAATAGCCAGTGCCTTAGAGATGGAGGCAACTATCCGGAAGTCTCCCTGATAAATAAAAACTTGTAGGACACAAATAGAAAAGAAACTGAGGCTAACATTAAAAAGATCTCCATTTCCCCTGTTCACGACCTTTCAATTTCCCTTCCCAACTTTTCACTTCAACACGCACCTTAACAGATGTAAGAACAGTATTTTGGGTAGACTTGGCAGGGGCAGGGTCCATGGGTTTTTCCAAAGAGGAGCTTCAGGGTTGAGGACTGTTTTATAAGTACTGTTACTGAGTTCCATTTTTGCCTGATGCTATTTTATTTATTAAGAGCATTTATTAGTGACAGCTGAATGGATTTTTCTTGTACTTATATACCACATAGGAAGTGAAAAAGGAATTTTCTATGACACTTGTCTCATGCTCCATTTGATATTTATTGGAGCCAGACTAGAATCTACACATGTTAAAAATAATCACCTCATTATGAGGCCATTTATTGCTAGTCAAGCCACCTTACTTCCTGTAGAGAAATAACATGCTACATGCGCTAAGGCTACTAATGGTGGCAAAGACCCCCCAAAACATCAGAGAGGATGAGAAGGGAGAAGAGTAATTGCCAGCATCGCAGCCCGCTTGTTTTCCTAGTAGCTACTGGTGTTGTCAGAAAGGCTTTTTTATTTTAAAAACCAGAAAGCAGATATTCAAGTATGTCTAATATAGGGAGGTGTAAAATAATGGCTGTCAATGATCGCTTATACACTCAAAAGGATTTACTTAATAAAACAGGACGTCATACTGTTGCTTCTTAACTAGTGATGTTTTCCCCTTCCTTGGGCCTAAACTCTAGCAATGTCAAGAATGATGAGGATTATGGATATTCTGGGTAATCATATTAAGGATGCATTCTTAGATATTCTTGAAGCTGAAAGCAAAATGTTGGAGAGTAGATCCTCTCAGACCTTAGGAACTGAGTCAGGGATTCTCACCCTGACCTCACTGAGGCATGTGACCAGTACTGCTCAGGCCCCTTAGGCCTGCCTGCCATGTCCTCTCTAGGAAAGTGTCCCCACCCACACCTCCTTTCACTAAGCAGCCGTGTACTTCCTGTGATCACAGATAGTTGACTGGAGGTGGTCGTGGACTCAAAAAGAGCCATCTGGCTTCTAAACGGGACTAATGCCAAAAGATGAGCAGGCCAGTGAGATTCACCCTCTTGGAATTTCAAAACATGGGCGTGTCATCAGGAGAAAGCAGAGGCCAAAGGGTTATGATTTTGGAGGAGGGCTGGGGTGCCCTCTCTATAGTAAGTCAAAGTCATGAAAGAGCAGAAACTATGAGTACACCAAGGAAATCAATTGATAGAGGAAAAAAAAAAAGAAGAATAGAGCAACAAAAAGAACTGCAATGCCCCAGTGAGGGCCAAGTGGGAATTATTTCTGTTTATTTTCCATGATGCTCAGCTGAGTCTAGTTCTTGTTCTTGGACTCCTGGGAGAGCTACGCTTGCTTCCCCTCTGTAAACCATCCTTTATCTGAGAAACATTAAGTGAGATTCCTTTGCTGACAAGCAAACGTGTTAGGTTAGACAGACTCGCTTCAAAATGCCAAGCTCAAGGCTTCACAGATGGCGTTTAGAAGTCTGAATCTCTGAATTCCAGTATTTGACACTTTTTGATCTATAAAATGTCAGTTTCATTTGGTTGAACCTGACATGATGTCTTATGCAGAGGACCCTGGGCCTGCATCGAGAAGAGGGCTCAATTTTTTACTTCCTACACCTTCCACTCATTTTCCTGATGAATTTTAGGCTTAGCTAAGAAACTACACTTCTCTGAACCACACTTTTTATGTCTCCATAAACTCATTTATGCTATTCCCTCTGCCTAGAATGCTATTCCCCAGCTTTTCTATGTGTAAATTCTTTTCATCTTTTTTTTCTTTTAAATTCAAGCACAATTGGCAAACAGTGTTAGTCAAGTTTCAGGGGTACAATATAGTGACTCAACAATGCCATATGTCACTCAGTGTTCATCATGAAGTGTACCTTTAAAAACATGTAAAATGTTTGTTCGTTTGTTTTGGAGACGGAGAGAGCTGTGAAGGGTCAGAGAGAGAGACGGAGAGAGCTGTGAAGGGTCAGAGAGAGGGACGGAGAGAGCTGTGAAGGGTCAGAGAGAG
>NC_043714.1:12842639-12868464 GCF_006229205.1 Suricata suricatta | reverse complement strand
CCCCACCCACCTCCCCTCTGGTGGCAAGCACCCATTTGTTCTCTAGATTTAAGAGTCTGTTGTTTCGTCTCTTTTATTTTTTGTTTTTGTTCCTTAAATTCTACATTTGAATGAAATCATATGATATTTGTCTTTCTTTAACTTATTTCACTTAGCATTATCGCCTCTAGATCCACCCATGTTGTTGCTAATGGCAAGATTTCATTATTTTTGATGGCTGAATAATATTCCCTTGCATATTTACATCACATCTTCTTTATTCATCTATTGGTGGACACTTGGGCTGCTTCCACATCTTAACTATTGTAAATAATGCTGCAATAAACATAGGAGTATATACACCTATTCATCATTTAAGGCGTTTCAATGCTAGCTCATCTGTGAAAATTTCCTTAATTTCACCAGATTCAGTAGATCCCTTCCTTGTTCCATTTTTCCTTGCTACCTCGTGCTTTAACATTACATTAGCAAGTTCCTCACTACACTACTTCTACTGGTTGAAAGTCTGTCTAGAAGGCTACCTCAAAGTTCATGAGGTCCTTTAGAGCAAGGACTACTTTTTCTTCTTTCCATCTCTGACACAATCCAATACTACGTAAATGTGTGATTTCAATTAAACTGGGATACCTGGAATTTTGGAAGATGATTGCAAACAACTCAAAAATTCAAAAATCAAAAGGCATTCATCATATGGTAACAATGCATACATCATACCCTACCACTTACATGTATAATGAAATAACCTTGGAAAAAGAACTATATTCCAATATTTAAAAATTTTAGGCACCAAATGGACTTGCATCCAATATTTCCACTCAAATAATTGATGAACATGCTACTTGATTTATAAGCAAGAAAACAAATAGTCTGCTTTTGGAATTAATAGCTCAACTTCCTTGTATGTGTACCCTTCTATTGGGAGTTTGAAAATAATTTAAATTAACCTGCTAATTTATTCTGAAATCCATTGAAAATACTGGTTTGGAGTGGGCTCTGTGGGTAAAATAGAGACATGAACTTTTTTTAAGTAGATAAATTAATCATCAGACCTGCATTTTAGAAACATGTGGAGAATAGTCCAAAAAGGAAGAAACTACATGTAGGAAGACCTACATTCAGAGTCAAAATTAAGACAGTGGCTATGGAGATGGAGAAAGAAAAAGAGGGAGAGATGCTTAGGAGTATTCACAGTAAAGGCACCAAATTTTTGTAAATATAGGACAATATATACTCAATGATATTTACTTTCTTTTTTAAAATTTTTTTAAAAAATTTTTAATGTTTTATTTATTTTTGATACAGAGAGAGACAGAGCATGAGACGGGGAGGGGCAGAGAGAGAAGGAGACACAGAACCGGAAGCAGGCTCCAGGCTCTGAGCTAGCTGTCAGCACAGAGCCTGACGCGGGGCTTGAACCCACAAACGTGAGATCTGACCTGAGCTGAGGTCGGAGGCTTAACCGACTGAGCCACCCAGGCGCCCCAATGGTATTTACTTTCAAGACCTTTTGGTAAGATAATGCTGTCAGTTTTTCTGGAATTTGTTCTCTGAATACAGACAATGATTTTTCATGACTATCATTGTGTGAGTGAAAGGCAAAACACTGACTTAGACTGAACTAATTCTCACATATGAGGAATAGCCGTTTACATTTTTGGAAGTACCCAATTAAGGGAAGATGTCACAATTACTGCAGTTGCTAGTGAACTGGGGATATATGAGAGTACCAAGAATTATTGTTTTGGATATAGCCTTGTTTATCCTATCCATTTCCTAGAAAGTCAGACATTCATGTTTTCCTAATTGACAACAACAATAACAAAATAACTGGAATCAATCAGGATATATGTGGAGTTCATCCTAATGGACTTAATACATGTAATATGTCAGACCACACACTGAAGAATTTTTTTCTAGCCCTTGAGGTATAGAGTCAAAGGAAATTCAACAATATTTTAAGTAACATGGAGTTTATGATTCTCAAAACAAGCCGAGTTGTTGTTTAGTATGTTTGACAAACCCTCTATAACAACACAATTTTAAAATTTAGTGTAAATTGTGCACTGGATCTCAATTCAGTACCAAGTGATTTGAAAAATTATTCACCTTGTTGTTCAGGTCAGAAGATTTGCTCATGATTGATTCCTTTCTTTTCTTTTTCTTCCCCCCATCCTCACACATCAAGATCAGATCATCCTGCACTCTAAGTGGCCTTGTCACCCCCACTGCCACGCGCAAGAGCGTAAAGACAGACGCTGTACATTGCAGATACTCTCTTCAAGAGGTGGAATCTATTTTTCCATCCTTTGGATCTAGGTGGGTTTGGTGACTCACTTTGACCAGTCGAATGCTACCCAAGTGAGGTTTGAGGCATTCTAAGGCTGGGACTCGACAGACTTTACTTTTGCTCGCATGGTCTTGGAGCCATAGGACTCCAGGAAAAGATGTCCCATTTAATCTTCACGATCACATAATTATGGAACTGTAATTACACAGTAGGATAGGGGGGCCTGTATGGCTCGGTAGGGTAAGCGTCTGACTTTGGCTCAGTCATGATCTCATGGCTCAGGGGTTTGAACCCCCTCATTGAGCTCTGTGCCAATAGCTTGGAGCCTGGAGCCTGCTTCAGATCTGTGTCTCCCTCTTTCTCTGTCCCTCTGCTGCTCATGCTCTGTCTCTCTATCCTTCAAAAATAAATAACCACTTAAAAATTTAAAAAAATAGTAGGTACTACAATCCCCACTGTAAAGATGGGGAACCAGGAGCGTACAGAAACTGAGTAATTTGGCTGAGATTGTAGAGCTAATCATTGGTAATGAAAGCAAATCATTGCCTAGGTTTCAAAGCAAAGTCCTCTGACGCCAAAACCTGCACTCTTAACCACCACACACTGAGGCAGAGACAGTTGTTCTGGTTAACCAGACTCTCCTGGCGATTGGGAGAGAGGAGGAGTGTGCCCCCATTATTTTGTGTAACATATATCACACTTGCAATGACCTGTTCAAAAGTATGTCTTTCTTAATGGCTTCCTTGCATAATAAGAGTAGGACCATGTCTGTCTTGCCCTCTGCGTATCCCCCAGACATATAGAAGATGTTTAAGAGGGAAAAACGTTACTTCCCTTTTAGAGTTCCTGCATTAAAATATTGAATCTTCGGGTGCCTGGGTGGCTTGTTCGGTTAAGTGTCCAATTTCAGCTCAGGTCGTGATCTCATAGTTCGTGAGTTCAAACCCCGATTCAGTATCTGTGCTGACAGCTCAGAGCCTGGAGCCTGCTTGGGATTCTGTGTCTCCCCCTCTCTCGGCCCCTCCACCACTTGCGCTGTCTTCCTCTCAAAAATAAATAAATGCTAAAAGTATTTAAAAAAAAATTGAGCTTGCAGTTCAACTGTCAATAGAAATACACACACACACACACACACACACACACACACACACACCCGGAGACAATGAACCCACTGCTCAATGCCTATGGGACCCATTATTATATCAACACAGTAAGAGAAACAAAGAGCGTATTGATGTGTAGTTTTGAGAAGGGGTCATAACTTTTTCGAATAAGAGGATGGTAGTATTTATTCATTGTTTTTGTCTTTGTTCTGGCACCAAAGTTCATAATTAAGTATTATGCTTAGTCATTATAGATTTACAACTTTTTAAAGTAAGAGGATGGTGATATTTATTCATTGAGGTTTCCTTTTTGTTCTAGTTACAAAGAAAATTCACAATTAAACATTACCCTTACTTATCATAGATTTTCTCAGCCAGCAGATCTTGATCTCTTTCTCTACTATCCTCTCTTATTTTTCATTCTTTTCTTTTTTTATATCAATAGCTATTTTGGTCTTTTTATTTTGGGGCTTTTATTATTTGCTGCTTAAATCTTTTGGGGAGTAAACAGAATATGAAAAGATCTGCAAATGATAAGCGATATATTTTTATTTTTGGTTACTTGACACCGCCAGCATACAGAACTGGAAGCGGAACAGGTTATTCACTTAGGTAATGTCATACCTTTTGAAGAAAGAACGAGCTTATCGCTTCCAAGCCACAGTGGAAGAATAACATTATGCAACATAACCAGACACAGAATCATCTCAAAGGAAGTGTGTTTTTCCCCCCGCTGTTCTTTCTCCTTTTGTTCTTGCATTTAGTCTCTTCATAAAGAATTGATCCTTATTCCCAACCATTCAGGATTAAATCTGCTAATCCGCGGGTTCCGTATTGTCCTGCGTCGGGTCAGGCTAGAAAGCGCCTGTGGGTTTGATAGCTCACCCCCTGGAGCATATGCTCACAGTTGCCCCCCAGGAGCTTGCTTCCCACAGCTGCCTTCATGGGGTTCAAATGTGCCAAGCTTGGTCCAGCCTCTGACATATTAAGAAGTAACCAAATCATCAGGGTTTCATACTTCACTGGCCCTGTGCAGGTTATAGACCTTTTTCAAAGTATAAAAGCTTATGCTGCTTTCTTTAGTTTGGCAATAAATATTTATAGGATTACCAGCCCATTGTACATGGGATAACCAAATGCTTTCTAATGCAAAACCGCTGGCTGCTCATCTAGCTGTTTGACAGAATGCAATTGCACAACCAATTCTCTTTTTTGTGCCCTTCTGTTAATGCTCCCGGGATCACCAAGGATAGACCCAGTCTAGGTGTTTCTTGCAACTTTCCCAAGCACTCTCTGTTCACAGGGTTAGATACGTCAGCTCTCCCAGTAAGTACTGGGATAAACATTATTCTGCTAATGTCCTGATATTAAAAAATGATTTTTTTACTACAACAGAAAAACTCACTTAAAATCATCTACAGCTAATTAATTATGTCTTTGTTCCATAAGAGGCAGTGTATGATATGTACTATAATATCCTATGCAATGCCTGCCATTTATGTGACCCTTTCCTCATAGGAGTTCTACACAGCTTGTGAATCTTGAGCTAATTTATTATTATGAGCCTGTTGGTGCTTGTGGCCTCATTATCAGCTAAAATTTATTGAATGCATATTCTGTGCCATTCACTGTGCTTAGCTCCTTGCATGTATAATCTTTAAGCCTTGCAGTAACCTGGTAAAAAAAGACACCATTACTGTCTTTTTAGATGAAGAAAGAGAACTTCTGTTTACACAGGATATGGGGAGAGCTAGAATTTCAGTCCAACTGGGAGTCTCTTCACCTCTGATGAAATACATCACATCAATATCACATCAATCAATTATCACATCAATAAGGATTGAATTGATTGTCATAGGATCCAGGCATCAAAATTATTTATCTATTGTTTTCAAAAGTCAACTGTATTTTATTTGTTTGTTTGTTCGTTTGTTTACATCCAAGTTAGTTAGCATCTAGTGCTATCATGTTTTCAGGAGTGGATTCCAGTGATTCATCCCCTGTGTAAACCCCCAGTGCCCATCCCAGCAAGCGCCTTCCTTAATGCCCTTGCCCGTGTAGCCCACACGCCCTCCCACAACTCCTCCAGCAACCCTCAGTTTGTTCTCTGTATTTAAGAGTCTCTTCTGTTTTGTTCTCTTCTCTGTTTTTTCTATTATTTTTGCTTCTCTTCCATTATGTTAATCTGTTTTGTATCTTAAATTCCTCAAATGAGTGGAAACATATGATATTTGTCTTTCTTTGACTGGCTAATTTCGCTTAGCATAAAACCTTCGAGTTTCATCTACGTAATTGCAAATGTCAAGATTTCATTCTTTTTGATTGGTGAGTAATACTCCATTGCACACATACACGCCACATCTTCTTTATCCATTCATCCGTCAAAGGACACTTGGGCTCTTCCCATACTTTGGCTATTGTTGATAGTGATGCTATAAACATTGGGGTGCCTGTGGCCCTTTGAAATGGCACACCTGTATCCACTGGATAAATACCTGGCAGTGCAATTGCTGGGTCATAGGGTAGCTCTATTTTTAATTTTTTGAAGAATCTCTGTCCTGTTTTCCAGAGTGGCTGCAGCAGTTTGGATTCTGACCAGCAGTGCAAAAGAGATCTTCTTTCTCTGCATCCTCGCCAACATCTGTTGTTGCCTGAGTTGTTCATTTTACTGGTGTGAGGTAGTATCTCACTGTAGTTTTAATATGTATTTCCCTGATGATGAGTGATGTTCAGCATTTTTTTCATGTGTCTGTTATCCATCTCGATGTCTTCTTTGGAGAAGTGTCTATTCATGTCTTTTGCCCATTTCTGCACTGAATTATTTATTGTTTTTTTGGGGGGGGTTGAGTTTGATAAGTTCTTTATAGATTTTGAATACTAACTCTTTATCTCATATGTCATTTGCAAATAGATTATGTATCTTTAAGGAAGTAACTCAACATACCTTCTTCTATATGAGTATGTGACTAGTAAGGCAGGACTCAGCCACTCTCTGTGATTGTATGACACTACCCACCCTGGAAAGCAGGTGGCAATCTCCTGGGAGAATTGGGATGAGCCAGAGTTTTACTGCAAAATTCTAATCACATCTCAGCTGCCGCTTCCCCAATATACAAAAATGGAGGGTATTTTAAAGAAGTATTCCATGTGGGATAAAAACAATTCAGTAGTATACTGTTAAATGAGATTGTTCTTAATCATTTATTCATAATACAGGATTCCAAAAACATTTCTTCATAATAACAGGACGTTTTAATTATGATTTGCATGTGTAGTGTAAGCAGCTCTGCAGAACCACTTGCATTTATAGCATCTGTATCTATTTCCTATGTTTACATTTCATGGGACTAAAATTTCTCTAGTGATTCCGCTGCTTTCACTTTCCTGGGGGCTATGGAGGTAGGAATGGGAGACAGCCTCCCTGCAGGAAGAAAACATTGTCTACCCTCTGCACTTATTTCAGCGCTGACCCCTGGTTCTCTAGCTGTGAGGGTGCCTAACTTGGGTAGCAGGGATCGGAACACCCACTGAATTGTTTGTCTAAACAAGCCATGCTCCTCAGTTGGATTTATGGGGAATAAGGCTCATATCCTGAATTCCATGTCTGTTTCCAAATCCTTTTTCCTGCTATTTTGTTTTTGGTTTTGTTTTGTTTTTTGGGGGGAGGGGGTTGTTTTATTTTTTTCCTGCTTGGTTTTAAATTCAAAAAGAAAAGAGAGGAGTGATGTATTGTCTCATAAAAGTTCTCTAAAAGATCATAATATCTCTATTCACTGCACTATTAATTTTAGCAGAAAAAAAAAACAAGCCTGGATTTTTGGATGTTAAGCAACCTTGCATTTCTGGGATAAATCCTCTTTGGCCATAGTGTATAATACTTTCATCTATTTATAAAGTGGACAATTCAGTGAATTTTAGTATATTCCCAGAGCTGTGCAACGATCACAATGATCTAATTTTAGGACATTAACATCATTTCAAAAAGAAACCCATACTCATGAATCATTAATGATCACTTTCCAGTCCTCCCTTGTTTTGTGTCCCCTCCCCCACCAGCCTCAGGTGGCCACTAATCTACTTTATGTCTCTATAGATTTGCCTATTATGGACATTTCTTGTAAATGGAATGATATAACAATGTTTTCTTTTGTGACTGGCTTCTTTAACTTAGCATAATATTTTTGAAGTTCATCCATGTTGCCACATGTATCAATACTTCATTCCTTTATGTTGCTACATACTTAAGTATGGAAGTCATCACTTGATGGATATTATGATTGCTTCTATTTTTTTGTTATAAATAAAATTGCTATGAGTCTTGTGTACAAGTTTTTATGTGGATGAATATTTTCATTTATCTTGGATTGATATATAACTAAATAAGGAAATTGTTGGTTTATATGGAAGCTCTATATTTAATGTTATGAGGGACTGTTAGATTATTTTCCAAAGCAGCTGCACATTTGGCATCTCTACCAGCAGTCTTTGAGGGTTCCAATTTCTCTCATCTTCACAACTATTTGATATTGTTTATCTTTTTATTATAAACGTATTAGTGGATACAAAGGGAATATCTCCTTATGGGTTTCATTTAAAAATAATACTTTTTATATTTTACTGATTCAGTATCCCAATCTCTGATGAAGATTTATGTGTCTACATTCACAAGAGATACTAATCAGTAGGTTTTTTTTGTGATTTTTTTTTTTTTTGTGTGGTTTTGGTGTCGTAAGAGTAGACTAATAGTTGAGAACTATTTCTTCCTGTTCTATTTTCTGAAAAAGTTTATGAAGGATTGCTATTATATATTTTAAAAATATTTGATAGAGTTCACCAATGAAACTTTCTGGGTTTAGACCTTTCTTTTTTGGGTAATTTTCAATGACTAATTCATTTTATTTATTTCCTCATGAGGTTGGACTATTCAGATTGTATAAAGTCCTTTTGAGTTAGTTTTGGTAATTTGTCCATTTTATGTAAGTTATCCAAATTGTTTCCATGAGTTGTTCATGATATTTTCTTATAATCCTTATAATGTCTGTAAGGTCATACTCTGGTTTCTCTTCAGATCATATAAATCTTTCACCTTTTAATTTCTGTAAAGTCAGTAGGGATGTCCCTTCTTTCACTTCTGATTTTGGTCACTGATACTTTCTTTCATTTTTTTTTCCTGGTTAATCTAGCCAAAAGTTTATCATTTTTGTAGATCATTTGAAAGTGCCAAACTTTGGTTAGTTTGATTTGCTCATTGTTTTTTTATTTTTATTTTATTACTTATGCTCGGATCTTTGTGATTGCCTTATTTTTTTTGGGGGGGGGGTAGTTTGCTCTTTGTTTTCTAGCCTAAGTTGATGGCTAAGAGTTTTATTTGAAAATGTTCATCATCTGATGTGTTCAATTATAGGTATAATTTTCCCTCTAATAACTGTTGGCTGTTTTCCATAAGTTTTATTACATTGCTTTTGTTTGCATTCAGGTAAATTTTCTTATGGTCTGAGACATATTTTGAATAAGTTCACTTCTTTTAAGTTTGTTGAGACTTATTTTATGGTCTAACATATGGTCTATCTTGAAGAATGTTCCATGCACTCTTGAAAAGAATGTGTAGTCTGGGCACCTGGGTGGCTGAGTCAGTTAAGGGTCGAACTTTGGCTCAGATCATGATCTCGCAGTTCATGAGTTCTAACCCTGTGTCGAGCTCTGTGTTGACAGCTCAGAGCCTGGGTCCTGCTTCAGATGCTGTCTCTCTCTCTCTCTGTTCCTCCCCTGCTCGTACTCTGTCTCTTTCTCAAATATAAATAAAGAATAAAAAAAGAAAAGAAAAGAATGTGTAGTCTGTTGTTAAGCAAAGTGTTCTATGAATATCAGGTCAGTTGATTGCTGGTGTTGTGTAGGTCTTCCAGATCCTTATTTTTTTTTAATGATTTTATTTATTTTTGAGAGAGAGACAGAGAGACAGCATGAGCAGGGGTGGGTCAGAGAGAGAGGGAGACACAGAATCCGAAGTGGGCTCCAGGCTTTGAGCTGTCAGCACAGAGCCTGATGCGGGGCTTGAGCCCACAAACAGTGAGATCATGACCCGAGCTGAAGTTGGAAGCTTAACAGACTGAGCCACTCAGGCGCCTTAAGATCCTTATTTTTGAGCAAGGTATTGTAATATCCAATTATATTTTTAAATTTTCTATTTATCCTTTGCATATGTCTTTTTTGGGTTCTGTTATTAGGTGTATATATATTGTCTTGGCATATGATCTTTTTTATCATTATAAATCCCTTGATCTACAATTATATCTCTTTTATTAAAGTCTATTTTTTCTTATATTAATTTTAGCTCTATTATTATTACTATTTGGATAGAATATCTTTTCTACTTTGTAACTTTCAAATAATTTGTGTCTTATAATCTAAAGTGTGTCCTTTGTAGGGGCTCAGTCGGTTAGGCCTCTGGCTTCGGCTCAGGTCAGATCTCACGGTCGTGGGTTTGAGCCCCGCATCGGGCTCTGTGCTAACAGCTAGCTCAGAGCCTGGAGCCTGCTTCCAGTTCTGTGTCTCCTTCTCTCTCTGCCCCTCCCCCTCTCATGCTCTGTCTCTCTCAGTATCAAAAATAAATAAAACAAAAAAAAATTAAAAAAAATAAATAAAAATAAAGTGTGTCCTTTGTAGACAGCATACAGTTTGATTTTGCTCTTTAAAAAAATCATCCAAATGGCAAAATTTTCATTAGAATGTTTGTACATTCACATTTATTGTAATTATTCATAAGCTTAAATTTACATCTGTAATTTTTTCATTTCCTTTCCATATGTTTCATGTCATTTTTGTTTCTTTTTTCCTTCTTAGGACCATCTTTAGTATTAAATATTTTATATGTTTATTTTTCTTATTGTATCACCTAAATTTCTTTATTGGCTTTTTACTATATTTTAAAAGTAATTTTCTTTGGTTTTTAAGAAGGATTAAATATGCATCTTTATTTATTATAGTCTGATTAATCTTCAGGTTAATATTGGCTTAATTGTGGTAAACTATAGAAACTTTGTTTCAATATTTTTCTATTCCTTTTCCTGTATCCTGCTGTTGTTATGTATTACATGTATACATATTAGAAACCCAAGAATACAGTGTTAATATTGTTTTGTAGCATCTTATACCTTTCTTTTTTATCATTTATTTATTTAATTTTTTAATGTTTATTTATTTTTGAGAGACAGAGTGTGATGGGGACAGAGACAGAGAGAAAGAGGGAGACACAGAATCTGAAGCAGGCTCCAGGCTCTGAGCCTTCAGCACTGAGCCTGGTACGGGGCTCAAATTCACACAGACCATGAGATCATGGCCTGAACCTAAACCAATAGTTGGATGATTAACAGGCTAAGCCACCCAGGTGCTCCCATTCTGGTTGTTTTTTATACTTATCCACATATTTACCATTTCTTGTGCTATCATTTCTTCCTTTTAATTCAGTTTACTCTGGTGTTTTTTAGTTTCACCCTGAAAATTTTTCTTTGATATTTCTTGTAAAAAGGCAAGTCGATTAGCGCCAAATTTTGTTAGTCTTTGTCTGGGAATGTCTTATTTTATTTTCACTTTTCACCTTCATTTTGTTGGAAATAGAATTTCTGGTTGACTTTTTTTTTTTTTTTACTTTTACTACTTTAAATGCATTATATCATTGTCTTCTGGCCTCCATTGCTTCTGATGAGAAGTCAGCTGTTGATTTTTATTGTGATTTCTTTGTTTGTGATGAGTTGTTCTTTTACCGCTTTCCAGACTTTGATTTTCAACAGGCTATGATACATGTAGGCGTGGATCTCGTTATGTTTATTTTGTCTACCTTGGGATTCATTCAGCTTCTTGGATTGTACATTTATTTTTTTCACTAATCTTGAAAAGTTGTGGGTTATTATTTCTTCAAAAATATTTTTTGCCATGATTTCATCTATCCTTTTAGGATTCCAATTACATTTATGTTGTTATGCTGTCTCAAGATCTCAGAGAGATTCTTTTCTTCAATTTTTCTCCCTCTGTTCATCAGATTGGATAATTTCTATTTCTCTTTCTTCAAGTTTAATTATTCTTTCTTCTACCATTGCAAATTTGTGATTGAACCCAATTAGTGAAATTTTTATTTAAGCTATTGTAACTTTCATTTATCAAATATCCATCTGTTCTTTTTCATAATTTCTATTTCCTTATCGAGACTTCATATTGTTGATTCATTGTCATATTTTCCTTTGACAATTTAAACATGATTTCCTTTAATTTTGAATATTTTTATAATTAGCACTTTGAAATATTTGTCTTCTAAATATAATGTGTGAGATCACTTACAGACAATTTCTATTGACTTTTTTTTTTACCCCATTGAGTATGGGTCACAGTTTCCTGTTTCTTTGCATGTCTTATTTTTGTTGTTGTTGTTGAAAACTGGACATTTTAGATAACATCATAGCAACTCTAGATTTTTATTTGCCATAGGTTCTTAGTTTATTTTGTTTTATTTAAAAATAACTTGCCTGGGTTTAATCTTGTTGGTATGCAGTTTTGTATGTAAGTGCTAAGGCTTTCTCTGCTTAGTTTTTTTAAAAAAGTCCTATTATATTTTTATCCTGGGATCCTAAAAGTCGCTACTATGTCTGCCTAGCCTAGTAGTTGATTGAGGATTCATGAGATGTTTGCTTAAACATCTAATGCTAGCAAATCTACTCTCTGCTGATGCATCTATATGTGGGTGACAGACTTTCACTCAAAATTTAGGTAATTTTCAAATCATCCCTGGCTTTTACTGTCTTCCATGCTCTTCAGGTCTTTCTTTCATATGTGCGCAATTACCCAGGAGGCCAGGGATGTTAGGAGAATCCTGGAAGCCATTTCTGAGCTCAGGAAGTTGAGAAAATCTCCTTGTGAGGTCAGGCGGGTTTTGCAAGGCCTCCTGCTGTCAGATGGCAATGGATGTCTACTTTCACTCAATTTCTGCTTGAGCACCGACCCCCAAAGGTGCCGGGCTGACTGATATCAGGAATGACTTGTCTTCTTATGGTAAAAATTATGCTAATTGTACCTTGTGAAGGAAATTATAGAAATTTCTTCTTTTTTGTTTATGGGAGCAAATATTACATTTCCTGAGAAACGTGTGAGCAGGCTATTGACCCCTGCTCACAAAGAACAAACTCTTGCCTTTGCTGTGCTAAAAACATTGCCTTGTATTTGAATGCTAAAGATCCCTTCCTTCCCCAGGTGATAAGCATTTAGTCACCTACATCAATCACTATTGGTAAAGATTATGTATGAGTCTTCTAACAATCTATGTTCTGGAAAATTTTTACATACCAAAGAATTTGTCATCAGAAATCATTGTCTAGGGCAATTGCCACTTCTGTTTTGTACCCCATACATTTTTTCAGTAAATAAAGCTGACTCTATCGTAAGTGCAGTGATGCCTGCCTGGTGATCAGAAGGAAACTGAGGCTCTCTCACTCTCCCTTTCGCTAACACCGTCCATCCTTCAGGGAGCCCTGGACCTGCTGGAGCTGGACTCCAGCGGGAGAGCTTTGTGCCTGCTTCATTCTATCCTGCGCAGGTGCAGCCTCCCAGTTTTATATACAATAAAATAATCAAAGAGGTGGTATCTCATCACTTTTGCCATATAATGTAATGTATCAGGTGTTGGACAGCTCATCCTCTCACCATATCCTTCCTGTTGGTTGGAAACAAGGCCCAGGTGCTGCACACACTCCAGAAGAGGCAATTATAAAAAAGCATATATACTAAAAGGAGAAAGTTATTGAGGGTCACCTTAGGATCCATCTATCATATAAAGAAAAGTCAGTGGGAACCTCAGAGATCACCTGTTCTGTGGTGAAAGGCTGGAAAGTTACAAATTCGGAGGCTTTTCAGAGGATGATTGAATCTCTAAACTGTTTAAAAGAATCACCTTAACTTTTTCAATACACTAGGCCATTGACAATGAGATTTTAGAAATGTTGGATTTGATGGCATAGAGAAGGCTTATTGCACTGGGGAAAGAGAAACTATAGAATGTTACGATTATTTTTTAAGAAGGAGGAAGCTGTGCAATGACTTATTGAAGGAAAAATGAGATAAGACGAAAGCTTTGGCTTTTAGCTTCTCTCTCTAAAACTTTTATAGGTGGAGACTGTTTTGATTAACTCCTTTAGAAAAATTAGCTTGTCAATATGTTGGTGAACATTTTTTTTCATATTTAATTAACTGAATTGAGTGAATTTAATTAACTGAATGTTTTGGATATCAGATAGACAGAATTTTCATCTGGATATTGATATGAACTGAAACAGGACAAACATGGATGTTGAAAGGGCACCGAAATGCTTTAGCACCAACTGGTAATTTGAATTAGATTCATTACCACACAATTTATTACTTCTTAAGTTACTTGTCTTGATAATCAGAGCATATTGTTGTGTCTTCAAAACCTGGATGCTTTAATTAGTGCCTGGCATGAACTTGTCTTATTTAAATTCTCCTTTAGGAAACTTATTTGCAATAAAAAGCTTTTCCTAGACAAGATAAAATTCCATGTTATCACTAGATTAAAGTGTAGGTTTGGGGGGCTAGTGATGAAATCTAAGTTGAAATAAGAGGAAATGAGAAAAGAGTCACTTTTGGGCACACGGATGTGTTTTTGTTTTCAAGAGTGTCAATATCCTGAAATATAAGAATTTCCAATTAAAAAGCCTTAAAATATCATGGATGCCCAAAACTTTGCAATGAATATGTCACAAACAATAATAGTGTTTTAAACCATGACTCTGTCTTGAAAGATGTAAGTTCTATTTGATCATCAAAACAAGCATTAAAAGTTGAAACTTGAAATCTTCATGACATACTTAAGTCGTAATCTGCAACATTCTACTTATTTTATTTTTTCTTTTATAGTTCATTGTCAAGTTCGTTTCCATATACACACAATCCCCACAAGTACCCTCCTCCATGCCCATCACCCACCTTGTCCTCTCCTTCTCCCCTATCAGCCCTCAGTTTGTTCTCAGTATTTAAGAGTCTCTCATGGTTTGCCTCCCTCCCTCTCCCCAACTATTTTTTTCCTCTTCCCCTCCCATGGTCCTCTGTTAAGTTTCTCCTATTACACATATGAGTGAAAACATATGGTATCTGTCCTTCTACTTATTTTATTTTTGAATGTAAGAGGGGCATTAAATTTCTTGGTGCTTCATTAAGGATACTAATGACAAAAAAAGCTGTCTCATGTACTGTTATGACCAATCTGCCTTCTCAAAGCCTGGGTTGGGGCAGGTTATATTGGGACAGACTCTGTTGTTTGCTGAAAATTGACTCAGAACTGGCATTCTCTTTTGACAACTGTTCTCTTCTCAACAAAAAGTCCATGTCCATTACCCAAGATTGAACCTAGGGCAGAAAAAAACATCCTTACTGGATGACCTTAACTTCTTCTCTCTAGGTCATACCTTATGGGGTGTAGAGAGGATCTTAGGTCCAAACAGAAGTCTATATCTTGCCTCTGGCTTCACAAGAAGAACAGGGAACCAGGTTTTGCATGAGGTATAAAAAGATCAGAGCTAATAAATCTGCAACAGTTCGTAATGCAAAAATAGGATCCTGTCTATGATGTCCTATGAGAGAAGATACAGTGGATGCTAATCTTCCAGTAACAAACAGAAGAGCTGGATGTGAATGAAAAGTAGGTACTCTGTGATACTCAGGAGGTAGAACTAGTGCCAATAGATGGAAGTTTCAAGGTGATGGATTTTGGATTTGCAGACAATCATTTTTAACATTTAGAACAGTCCAATAATGGATGTGGCAGCTTAAAGGGGTAATGAGCAGCACATTCAAGAAGAGGCTGCATCACCATGTGTCAGGAAAGTCATAGACCAGCACTGTTCAGTGGAAATATAATGTGAGCGGCATATGTGATTTTAAATCATCTAGGAGTCACATTCAAAAAAAAAAAATAAGAAGCAGGTTACACTAATTTTAATAGTATATTCCATTTATCCCCAAAATCCAAAATATTTTTATTTCACCACAAAATCATTATAGAAAAAATTATGAATGGGATACTTCCCATTTTTTATGTACTAGGTCTTCAAAATCCAGGGTATATATTACACTTACAGCACATCTCAGTTTCAACCTGCTACATCTCAATGGCTTCATGATATTTGCCTGCCACATTGCATAGCACAGCTATGGTCCATGAAGAAGACTGGCCTAGAGCGCTTCAAGGATCCCTTTTAGTTAAAAGTTCTGAGGGTGCCTGGGTGACTCAGTCGGTTGAGGGTCCAACACTTGACTTTGGCTTGGCTCATGATCCCAGGGTCGTGGGATCGGGCCCCGTGTCAGGCTCTGCACTGAGAATGGAGCTTGTTGGGATTCTCTCTCTCCCCCTCTGCTCCTCTCCCCTTGTACTCCCCCCCACTCTCTCTAAAAAAAAAATAAACTAATTTAAAAAATAAAAATTTTGAGGTTTTAAGTCAGTAAGCACTCAGAAGTTAAGATATTGTTCAGGCACTAAAAATGTTATGAAAAAGTGGTATAGGCAGGAGAAACTCTTCTGAAAATAACTTAAGCAAAACAGAGAGTGTATTGACTCATGTATTGACAAGTCCATGAGTAGGACTGATGTGAGCATGACTCAATCCAGAATGACTACATCTGTCTATGTTCCTCTGTGTCTGTAGATCTTTCTTTTCTTCCAGCTCTGTTTTTCTCTTGCATAGGCCCTGTCCACACAGTGGCTGCCTGCGTCTACAAATCTAAGTGCTCCTAATTCAGCAGGCTTGGAAGGAAGAATTCATACAAGTTGAGAAGTTTACAGCCATGTCTCAGGAATAAGCTTCCATGACTATCTGTGAACCAATCCCTGGGTTCAGAGGAAGGAATATCGTGACTGAAAATTTGGGGCAGTCATGTTTTACTCTGGAGCTGGAAGGTAGTGGAGTGAGCCCTGCCCTAACTCACCTTCACCATGTAGAGGGAAAGGGTGGATGCGTGGCTATTTAACTACAAGGCAATTGAGGTGACTTTATCTAAAGTTATGGGTGTGGAAGCTGGCAGACAAAGACAATAGATGTATGCTCTTCCTTACTGTAGTGTGTGTTGTCATCCTCTCCTCTCTACTCCCTGGACTACCTATGAGTTACCCTGAAAGGTCCATGGGCCGTTCTTCTGCACATTGACTTCCATGATTCTTGGCTTGAGAAATTTCTCTGGCACCAAGACAGCCTGCTCAGACTCTGGGCAGGGCATCCTGGAATGCTAGGGATTTAATATTCCTAGGGAAGCATTCAACTTGAAAGGATGGGAACATAGATACAGAACTGAGGAGGAGGATCCCCAGGACAGTAAGCCCTGAGCTCAGAGTAATAACTTGTTCAACAACCCACTCATCACTAGCTTTTCTCATTCCTTTTTAACTGTGTTTTCTGGGATCACCTCCTAACTCAACTATCTGCACTTAAGTCCTTGTTTCAGCATCTGGTTTAGGGAAACCAGAACATTGCTCACCTATGGATTTCAGAGGATTTGAAATATCTGTTATGTCTAATTGGAAGCCAATTCTAAAGGCAATCTCTATTAGAAGATCAAAATACAGAAGCTTTTAACCAAGGATTTCATAGAGCCAGAGTCCGTGGTTTCAACACTCAGTTCTTTTTTTTTTTTTTAACATTTATTTATTTATTTTATGAGTGCAAGGCAGAGAGCAAGCAGGGGAGGGGCAGAGAGAGAGGTAGAGACACAGAATCTGAATCAGGGAGCCTGACGTAGGGCTCCAACTCACAACCGTGAGGTCATGACCTGAGCTGAAGCCAGATGCTTAACGGACTGAGCCACCTAGGGTACCCTCAAATCTCAGTTCTACCATGTGTTATCTGGGTGACCTTGCACAATAGATTTAGCACTTTTTCCCTTACTTTCCTTGTTTGAAAAAAATGGAAATAATAATGGAATTGCTAAGCAGATTAAATGACTTAATATTTATAAAATAGGTAACGCACAGCCTGCACATAACAGTCATTAGATGATTATTTTTTTCTTTCCTCTATGTTTTTCTAATCACTAACAATCATCAGCCTGAGACTGTGTCAACAGGTCTTGTACCTGTTATAGTGAGATAGAAAATCTACCTAGTTTAGTGCTGGGCCAACGGTAAATCATCAATTAATATTTGTTGTTGATAATTACTCCAGCAATAAGACAAACCATGAAGATTGAAGTCACTTGCGAAGTAGTACTACTAGTTTAGAAATAACTATTTTGGTCTGACTTGGTCGTCTTAGTCCATGCAGTTGCTATAATAGAATATCAGTGGATGGGGTAGCTAATAAACAACAAAAATTTGATTTCTTATAGTTTTGGGGGTTGGAAAGTCCAAGCTCAAGGTACCAACATGGCTGCATGAGGGCCCTCTTCCTGGTTTATTGTCAACACCTATGTCCTCACATGGTGGAAGGAGCTAAGAATCTTTCTGACGCCTCTTTTGTAACACACCAACCCCACTTGCGAGCGCTCCACTCACATGGCTTAAGGACCTGTCAATGGCTCCACCCCTAATACCATCACCTCCGGGTTAGGATTTCAACATGAAATTTGGGGAGACACAAACATTTAGATCATGGCATTAGTGAAGTTTTAATTACATTTCCAAGTGTATTCTAAAAAATGATAAGACCTATTATTAGTTGATGTAAGCACTAATCTTATAGAAATAAATCCTGTGCTGAAATGAAATATAAAATACTGACTTTAATATGAGAGATCAAAATATTTCACTTAATGGCAATTCAATATATATAGTTATACACTGACAATTTAATTGATTTCTTATCATAGGAAAGTTGTTGAATTTTTTTTTATTAACTCCTTTCATACAGTGTAGCTCCTATATAAATACAAACTCTGACTCAATGGTCAGGAAAGCAAATGAAAATCAAATATAACACGTCTTCTCCAGGAAAGAAAGAGTCAAATGAGAATACACTTCCAGAGTAGAGTGGGTGAATTTTGCTTAAGCAGGGTCTCACCCTCAGTCTGAAAGTTACAGAGGCCAAAGAAATACTGGAAGGTTGAGAGGGGGTTCTAGGTTAAGAGGCTGAACTCTTTTTTATAAATTGAATCTTCAATGATCTTCCTCATTGTTTTTCATACTTTCCCAGAATTCAGGGCAGTTTCATGTTCACATGTAGGTATAGAAAGGTCTTTCAAAACTCCACCTTGAAAGAATTACCTAGTAGCTTAGGTTTTGTTCTGATGATTTACTCCATTAACAAGCATAATTGGATAATCATAATAATGATTGGAATAGAATTTGTTTCTTCTGTCTAGTACACGAACCCAAAAATCTCACAATTTGAAGGTTTGGATGGACTTACACAAAATTGTGAAATAAATGAACAAATTTTGCAAATTGATACTTTAAAACTCTAATGTCTTTCCAAAGCATACATTAAGAGATATATTTAGATCTATATTACCTTTGGTTTATGTATTAATTAAGTCTTCTCAATAAGCACAGCATTTTGGGTATACATAAGAACCAAATTTGGAGTCTCCTCCCCAATCACTGACCCCAGGATCTTGGACAAGATATTGCTTTTATGTCACAGTTTCTTTTTATACAAATAGAGATAATAAAGCCTACCTTCCATTATTTTTGAGAATATTACATAAGATAACTCTTAAAAGAAAGATACCAGGTACATAATATAGACCAGTAATGAGACCTGTGATTCTTTTTATTATTAACAGTGGCTTTAAAATCTTTTATAGCCAAGCACTTTAACACAGTTTTCTGTTTGTTTGGATTAGTTTTGCTTATTAATTAAAAGCTGTTGTGTATCCTAAAGATTTTAATTGTTCATGTTTCATTGTCCACAGGACTTCCTGATTATCTTTGCTACTAAGTAATAATTATGCACTGCAAATATTTGCTCGAATTTTATATGAGTCACTTTTAAATGAAAGAGCTATTTACATTGATCAATTTAAATACAGAGCACCACTTCCCCATAGCTCTTTTGCTATCAATTTTACTTTTAGTAAAGTGTGAATGGCTGATACTGCACTAATTGCTTTAAACCATTATGAAATGACAATTTTGAACCATTAGCATGGCAGGATTTTTCAACCTGAGAAGGCATACCTGCTACTTCTAGATGATGCTTCCTTTAGGCTGACTGTGTTTAAGTTTCATGAAAAATCTGGAAATATTCCTCTAATTATTATTTAAAAATTTTTAAGGGGCACCTGGGTGGTTCAGTCAGTTGAACGTCCAGCTTCGGCTCAGGTCAAGGTCTCGTGGTTTGTGGGTTAGAGTCTCGTGTCAGGCTCTGTGTTGACAACTGGCTCAGAGCCTGGAGCCTGTCTTCAGATTCTGTGTCTCCCGCTCTCTCTGACCTTCCCCTGCTCACATTGTCTCTCTCTGTCTCTCAAAAATAAATAAAACATAAAAAAACAGTGAAGTTTAAAAAATAAATAAAAATTTTAAATGTTTATTTATTTTTGAGAGAGGGAGAGAGGCAGAGCATGAGTGGGGAGGGGCAGAGAGAGAGGGAGACACAGAATCTGAAGCAGGCTCTCAGCACAGAGCTGGATGTGGGGCTCAGACTCACAGACTGCGAGATCATGATCTGAGCCAGAGCTGGATGTTTAACCAACTGAGCCACCCAGGTGCTCTTATTTCTCTAATTATTAAAACCATTTTTAAAATAATCTGTGTTTGATTGCTATTGTTTTACATGCTGAGAAGAGATAAAAGCTACCAGTGGGACAAGATTCCCAGACTCACTCAGTAACTAGCAACATTATCTACCCTATTGTTCAAATCTAAACTCTAAACTCCATCCTTAATTCTTCTTTTTCCTCTCATGCCACTTGCTCTTTTCCTACAAGAACTGTGTAGGCATTTCTACCTCCATGGCTGCTCCTCAAGTCCAAGTCATCATCTTCTCTCAGGTGGTCTGTTGGAATAGCTAACAAATTGTTTTCTTTTCTTCCATTTTTATTCTCCAATCCATTCTCCAAAGAGCTCTGGCATTGCTTTCTTAAAGGTAGATCATATCAGTCTCCTGGTTGAAACACAATAGTGTCTTGAAGTGTCTTATAATCCAATGAGAATTCTGTACCATGCCTTCTCTAACCCCTGCCCACTTCTCTCATTTCATTTTTCACCACTCGCTCACTTGCTCTCTAGACTCTGGCCATGTGCATCTTTCTGTTTCTTCTGGAATATTTCTAGCCCTACTCTAATTGAGTTCATTTGTATCTCAGCTCAAATGCCATTTCCTAAGAGACATCTTCTCTGGCTACTCTACTATATATTGACTAAACTAATTTGATCATTTATAATCATTAAGTCCTTGCGGGGGTAGATATTTAGAGAAAGTCAAGGCCCAAAGTTTTTCTCTTCTACAACCTTAGTATCAGGAAGCAAGCAAGTTTCAGTATAAACTCTGCCACACACATGACAATATTTATTAGCAAATAACACAAAACCAGTCACAAACCCTGTTCTGCAAGTTCCTTGAAGTCCCAGCTCGCTATCCCTGCGGGCAATTGAAAAGTTGACACTTTGCCTGCCTGCACAATCTTTCCTAGTAGCCTGAGTATGACCACAGGGAGGACCATGTCAAGTTCCACTTCGGTTTATCCGCACCCTCTCATCCGCAAAGTTCCGAGCACAGTGCTTTGTACAGAAGCAGGCTCACGGAGTCTTTTTCTGAAAGAATAACATGCTGCTTGTTTTCACTTAGCAAGGATACAAAAAACGACATATGATGTTCTTTATGGAATCTGTACAAACTTTGGTCTTCTAAAAGGAGAGTGTAAATGTTTTTGAATTCATTCTTCTTATTATGTAAGCTGCTTTTTCTTTTACATAATAATTAATCCTACCTAGGGCTAAAGATGAAATGTCTGCCAACATCTGAATGACATTAAATTACCCTAAGTAAAGCATCAATAAAATTAGCTTTCTGGCTTTTAATATCTCCATAAACCCAAGTCACAATGTTTGTTTTGATTAATTATTAAACATATCTCAGATTTTCTATATAATGGTTTTTGTGCGAGATACGATTTCTAATGAAGCTTTCGGTTTCTCTGATGAAATTGTATTTAAGTCTACCAAATGGCACTTGTGCATTTAATAATAAATGTTTAACAGATTATTTGAAACCAGTAGGGCAGTAATAATTTATGAAAACATGCAGACATGCCTGGGATAATCATGAGTATCCAGGCCTTGTGAGACTTGATTCTGTTGTTTGGAAATGGTGTGGAATTTGTGGTTTGAGACATAAATGTCTGTGATGACTGATTAACATAGAGAATAAAATCCAATCATACACATACTATTAAGGAGAATGCTATGGTATAGGAAGAATATGAACTTTAAATGTTTACATACTTTAGGTTGTTAAAACCCACAGATGCTATGTACAAGTGACAGAGATTAGTATTAGATTTATGTGAGAACTGAGAACTACCTCTAATCTGGATGTTTCCAAAACACGGATACATATGTAGACAAAATATATGGCAGATTGGTTAAATTCCACTTAGGGCTTTATCAGTGAGCGTGTGAGGAGGGCTTTATACATTTAAATTGCATTTCTGAAATTATTGCTAAATGCCGTACATGTGCTATAACAGATCAAAGAATTAAAAGTAAATATACAATAGAATATTATTTAGGCATAAAAAGGAACACAGTTCTGCTACATGCCACATGAGTGAATCTTGAAAACATGCTAACTGAAAGGAGCCAGACCCACAAAAAAGCACATATTATAGGATTTCCTTTATATGGAATGACCAGGACACGCAAATCTATGAAGAGAGAAGGTAGATTAGCTGTCCCTTAAATCTGGGGAGAAGGAAAGGATAGGTGGCGATAGCTAGAGTCTGGGTTTCTTTCCAAGGTGATGAATGTGTGCTGAAATTGACTTTTTGGTGATGATGGTTGCCATATCTGTAAATATACTGAAAACCACAGAACTGTATACTTCAAGTGGATGGGTTGTATGAGAAGTGGATTATATTTCAGCAGAGCCTTTGAAAAATGTATGCACATTACAAAGACAGAGAGTACCCTGTGAAGACATGAGGAACAAGAAAGACATTACTTCAAATTATACTTCACCAGACAAGCACTTTCATACCCAAGCAATTTTACTGACCAGGTGTTCTCTGGTTCCTGAACACAAATGTCTCTGCCAAAACCTTTTTAGTACTGTTGACATGGCAATTCTTCCCCACAACCACAACCCTTCTCAATATTTTGATGATCCAGTAAATGATACCTTTATGGAACTTTGGATGAACTGTTGATTCAGCTTTTTGAGGATGGAATTAAATATAGAGACCAAATTGGTACATAGGAGTAACCAATCTAAATACTAATACTTCTAGATGGCACTTAGAGATTGCTCAAATTTGGGCACAAACAGAAACCATCTATTTCATATAAAAATGGATTCACTGGGAAAGAATGATTCTGGGAAGAATTTAGGGCAGGAGAGATTGACTATGATTTCTTTCCTCTTACTACTACCTAGAAAAAAAGCCCCCGCAAGTAACAAAAAAAGGAGTCAGATATACTTAGCGTTTTAAAATGCTGAAATCTTCCATTTTTTTAAACAACAAAAAGGTGATTAAGAGATGTTTTCAAGGGTGAAAGAAACATCTTGAACTCCTTATCCTATAATCTTTTGGTAATTATTAATTACTCTCTTTTGCTTTCAAATACTGGAGCGGTCCATAAACCCCATCAACACAAAAGGAGATTCACAGGCGTAGTGCTCTGAAAGTTTACCACTGACCTTCAGCCAAAGGGCCGTAAGGAAATCCGAGGCTTTCTTTCCAATGTCTTAGGAGGTGCAAAGAGTAGTTAAGACCATGAAATTTGGATTCCATCTGCCTGGGTTTAGGTCAGCTTTGTTCATTAGAAGCTGTGTGACCTTGGGAAAACTACCTAATTTCTCTGTCTGTCTCAGTGTTCACATTTGTAAAAGGAATAAAATAATACCTTCTTCTGGGTTGTTTTAAAGGTTAAATGAGTTCCTATTTGCAAAGCCCTCAGAGGAGCTCCAAACATAGTAGGAGCTTGTTAAATAAATGCAAATGTTAACACAGGAATAAAACACCATAAAACCCCTCTTTTAACTATATTTACATTTTTAGAGGAATATAATTGATAGCAATTGAAACTTATTTCAAGATTTATCTTTTGACTTGCATTCTTACACTGGGTGAGCGTATGTTACTGAATTAGCAACAGTATTATCTGCTCTTGTCACTGGGCCATTTACTCTAAGCAGATGAAGCAGATATCTATACAGCCTTTTGAGGATAAAGATTCTACCGGATACCTTCTGGTCTAATGTTACTTTTCACCCTATTGAGTTTTAATTTATCTTTAGGCTGAATGTGTCTGATATGCAGGGCAGGGAACAGTGATGAATGCTGATGCGACTGGATGGATGCAGTGCAAACACCCTGGGGATGATGGAAAAGCCTTTCTCAGTGGGCTCTGGTCCCCAGCTCTCCCGTGGCGACAGCCTCCAAAGACGTTAAAGAATGAGACTCATCACCTAGCTGATATGAGAGAGGATATCTTGACAGCACGGATTCAAGACAATATGTATATAAAATTACCACTGAAGACAGATAGATAAGGTGAGTTTTGAAGGTCTCTTCCAGGCTTAGAGATTTAGAATTTGTCTACTAGTTATAAAAAATAAGCTCCTTAAAAATGTGTGTGTGTGTGTTGTTTAATAGTTAACATGAGTATATGGATCTGTTTACCAGCAAATAACTAATGCTTAAAATTGAAAAACATACACAGTTGAATATTTGTTGTTACTGACCTCAGAACTGAGCAGTCTGCTAAAAGGGAATAACATGTAATAACTCTAGATTTAAGAGTGCCTCCAGGTGCACCTGCGTGGCTTAGTGGGTTAAGCATCTGACTCTTGATTTCAGCTTAGGTCATGATCTCAGGGTTCATGGGTTCAAGCCTCACATCTGTGCTGACAGTATGGAGCCTGCTTGGGATTCTCTCTCCTCTCTCTGCCCTTCCCCTGCTCTCACTTGCTCTTCTGCTCTGTCTCTCTCTGTCTCTCAAAATAAATAAATAAACATTAAAAAAAAGTACCTCCAAATGATCAAGTAAATATTGTGAGCTTTAGGAATATGTAATGACCTAAGAAAAATAACCATCACATGTCTTCCACGGATCTATACAAATCATGTGATGATTAAACACTATGTGAAAAATACAGCATTTAAAAACATTTTGGGAGAAAACACACATAATTCCACATTTGTTTCCTGCATCTCATTCTTTTCCTTGACTGCTTATTTAAATCATAAATTCCTTTCCATGTTTTATATACAAAATTTTATACAAAATTATCATAGTTATTGCCATCTAATAATCATGTTGACGTACTATAAATTGTTATACTGTCTGCAACAAGATATGTTTAGACATACTCAGGTTTGTATTATAAATAACAGTGAAGAGAACATCATGCAAGTAGCTCTTTGTTGGTGTTCATTTATCTTCTTAGGAGAAATTCCACTGAGTGGGCTTACCGGGCCAAAAGGGACAGACATTCTAATGAGCGTTGCAAACAAGAATGCCTTTACCAAGTAAGTAACAATTTACTTCTATTCTGTGTTCTTGTTTTTAAAAGTTGTTAAATTAGTGCAAATTCAGTTTGCACATATCAAGTTACTGTCGAAATAATCCTGTTTTACACCTTCATTTACAATTCTGTGATTACATTTGTTTATATTCTTCATTGATTTAATGATTAAATTTTGTTATTTTTATTATTCACTTAAATGACTTCATCATGTGTTACTGATAATGACCCTTTGCCTATCATACAGATGACTTTTAGTTACTTCTTTCCTTTAGTTTTGTAAGATTTCATGTTCAGAGTTTGGTAATTAAATAAGGAAATTATAACACTGTAAAATGAGGTTAAATGGTTATAGAGATTCTTTCAACCAGAAATATTTTATTCATATTCTCCAGTGGAAAAAGGAAATGCTGTATTTTGGATTGTAGTATTTAATTTGATAATGTGTATCTTCATTAAATCTGTGGTGTTGAATTTCCAGATTGGAAGTCTGCTCTGAAAACACATATAGTATAGTACCTAGAATTTAACTGGACATAATTTTAAATTTTCACCAGAAACTGTCTTGGTGTTCTCTTTATTTTTATTTTATTTTATTTTATTATTTTTAAGTAGTTTATTGTCAAAGTAGTTTCCATACAACACTCAGTGCTCTTCCCCACAAGTGCCCTCCTCCATCACCACCACTTCTATCCCCCCCTTCCCCTTCAACCCTCAGTTCGTTTTCAGTATTCAGTAGTCTCTCAAGTTTTGCGTCCCTCTCT